>NW_020799098.1:16103271-16150771 GCF_003259725.1 Athene cunicularia | reverse complement strand
AGCTTTGACCTAAGCTAAAACTTTTTTTTTTTTTTTTTTTTTTTAAGGCAGCGGGTACCACTGTTTTTAATGAAAATCAGTCTTTTTATCCTGGAGACTAATATAACTGCTGGCTCTGGAGTCTGAACCCTATCTCTCTAGACTGCCAGATCATTCTCATTTTTCATCCCCACTGAGAACACAGCTACAGCACATTTCTTAATTTCTATCATATGTTAGTGTGTTTTGTAAAATGTAATTCCCTTTTTTTTTAAATAAAAATAATCAAATAAACCGCATTGCAATGAATAGATGCTTTCTACTTTTTCACCTTACTTGATCAACTCATTTGAGAAGCCAGTAGTTATTTGCACTAGAGCTAGAATTTGTAAGACTTCAGTCAAAAATGTGACTTTTTTATATCTTATTAAATTTCATGTGGGTTATGCAGAAAATAAATTACATGTAACTGTACTACATAAGTACCATTTCTGTATTTTTTTTTTCACTGAGCAATTTCTGCAAGCAGTATAAATCATAGGCTAAATTCTGCTACCCTTCCTCCAACCTCACTGAGCCAAAATCCCATTAAGGTTAACTTTGAGATTTGGCCCCATGACTGGATGAGTATGGGAAAGCCTGTAATTTATAAGGCCATATCCAGTCTATTATACTTCTGGAAAATGTGCAGAAATATATTTTTAAGAGACTTTTCTCTCCAAGTCCCTAAAAAAAGCCTGAGTAATTTCAGGGAGGCAATCTGATAGACAGATTTGTATGAATATTTATATAACTAATAACAGAGCCAATACTTCTAAATATTTTCTAAGAATATTCAGTCAAGTAAAACAGTGAATGCATCTTGGCTGTTTGTCTTCTTTCTATTTACTTTCTTTGAATATTCCTGCAGATGAGTTCACAGGCAGGAGTGTTAAAGAATAATGACACTATTCACAAAGTGGATTTAAACTTGTAGCTCGAAAGAGTTTCATCAGAAATCTCTCCTAATTTTTGAAGAGAAATAATGATACATGGTAAGTGATGTTCAGAAAGATCTTACATATTAAATTTTGAATAGTGAGTCTTTCAAAAGTAAACAATCTACAGGTGATCTTCAGAGATCATATTGAAAGAATAATTTCAACTAATCCAAGAAAATGAAGTATCTTCAGAAAATATGCAAACAGAGAAAGGTTAAATCAATTAAGTAGGTTATTTACTACAAAATACTCTTTCAGCTGTGGAAACTAACCCCGAACAGATGTACACTGCTCTGATGTACACTTGTGGTCTATTTGAAGATAAATTAAAATGCGTCTCTTAATATCAAATAAATACTCTTCAGAATCCTTCTTCAGATCTTCAGTCATTACCATGAACATGTGCAATGCAGAATTAAACACTGCAAATATATGCATCTTAAAGGTCAGGACCTGAATAGAGAAGTCTGTATTTCCACCATAGGAATTAATAAATTCCCACATATCCTATACAATTGAGCTCAAGTTCTTCATTAAATAGCTTGAATTTTGATGAAATGGATGGAAACAGCCCACTACAAATTTGAGAACTGCCCTGGAACCTGTTTTGATTGTAACCAGGATCCCTGTTCTGAAGTCCTGCCAGGCTCTGCTCCAGAAGGACATCTTATATCTGTTAGAGTCCCCACTGCTGGGCAGACTCTAAACAGGTGAAGGTCCCCTGTTTACCTCCTCCTTACAGTTTTGAGTAAGTTAAGAAAGAAATCTGCGAAATGTATTAGGTCTATTTTTCTCTCATGCCCACCAGCAAGGGGGAAGAGACTAAAGCTTTTCTCTCTGAACACGCAGTGCGGACACATTTATAGGACATGCAGAAAAGCTGGTATTGATTATGAGTCTCTTGGATCCATTAACAATAAAGCATTGTACAGATCTTAGAAACCATAGGCTGTTCAAGCAACGAACGCTTGCTACAAGGCTAACTATTTTATTAATGGAAGTTTTACATTCTTATGAGTCTAAACTGCTTGCATGTGTATGTGTAAACCATATATTTAAGCGTGCACATGGTCTACAATTGTTCCAATACCCATAAATTGTCAGATGTAGCTGGTTATTATAGTTTGCAAGCACTAACATGTTTGATTGATGTTGATATGTTCTGATTAAATTTACTGCTGATTAGTTGATCATCACTTTGAACAACAAGAAATTATATTTCACTGGTTTTATTACACTGATTGGCATTCAGTTTATCAACCATGCCACCAATGGGAATTATTAGAGCTAACTGATTGCTAATGAGGATATATTAATTACATAGATGTAAGAAAATTCAACCAATTTGAGTCTGTTTTATTTTAAGACAAACAAACATGAAATTATGAAAAGGAAACATTCAGATTCTACAGTAATCCTTAAATTCTACACAAGTGCATTGACCTTATACTTTAGACTGATCCATCTGTATAATGGATCTTTACTTCTGAGAGCTTTTACTCTGATTCTGACTGAAGATCTGAAGAACTGTATCTTTCTTCTTTTAAGTTTAACATTCTGCTTTTTTCATCAAAAAATAATTCCTAATGGGAGAAATAATTGTTTTGGTTTTATGTTGTACAGCTTCATATCTTCTGGTGTAAGAAAAAAATTATTTTAAGTAACACTGTTATTAGTTTTAAATACATGAGTAAAAAGGAATTGAGGATATAAAATATAAAAGTTAAAAAAAAAAAAAGCAATTAAAAACCTCTTCAGAGTCCTTACTCAAAATCTCGTATATCTGCCCTGCCTGTTGGTGCCAAAATGAAACGTTTAACTAATTTTGCAGTTTTTAATACCAGCTTTCTGAGGTTTGGTTCATGAGTTTTTGACACCTCTACTACCTGGTTCTCACATACTGATATCATCAGTGCCATTGGCCCTAATTCAACAAAGCACTTACGTATGTGTGTAAATCCCATTGACATCCATAGAGGGTTGCACTTTGTTGAATTGGGGGCTGCTGTCATCACAAAATTAAACCGGGGAAAAGACCTATAGTGAAGACTTTCATATATAACCTGAAAAATAGCAGTTGTACGTGCAGACTTCTGCTTGCATTTTCCACAACACTCTCCCAGCTAGCCTGCAGGTCTCTGCCACACAATTAAACTGATCTGAAGTACGGAGATGCAGCATCCTCAGAGCAATGAACTTCCCTGCCTTTGTTTCACATGTTCATTCTCCCTCTCTTTCTTTGTCAGATGAATTTGGTGTTTTGCAAGCCACAGTCTCAATCCTGCTTTAATGCTTTCTGAAAGCTGCTTGTTGCAGGCTCAGGATCATACCTAACTTGTATGCCAATATTTTCTTTAATGCTCTTGCTCACTTTTAGGCCCACTAATGAAGGCTGAAGTGTTTCTACTTAATATACTTAGAAGGATCTTTTTGAATGCACTCTAGTTGGAGATTAAGTTGAGGGTTTCTTATGAGCACATGCTCCAAGAAGAAAGCACATACACTTCATCCTTAGGGAATTGCTGGCTGTCTTAACAGCTCTCCAACATGATTCATGCTAAAGCACTTAGGAATATGTCTGTCTGTGTGGTGTTCACCAACTTCCCCAGCCTGCGCAGGAGCAGCAGGAGTGGCCTATTGGTATGAATAATTTATGGATGGGGGTAAAGCATTTTTACATCTTCATATGTTCACCCATTTAAGTGCAATTCAAAACCCACAGGAATGCACAGAATGTGAGGACTTCACTGGGCTCCAAGAGCCTTAAAGGAAAAGACACTTATCCTCATGTGCCACTGCAAGTAAAAATAACTTAGGAAAACTCTAATGCTGCATTTCAAACGGAGGATCCTAAGACACTTAATATTTCTTAATTATTTTAATACCATAGGGCTGGCCATAAGATAGATGCCAAACTGACAGCACAGTTATTACCTGAATGCTAAAGTTCAGCTTTACAGATGGATGTGCTTGTAGCATGCACTCATTAAAGCATACATTTCCAAACATATTTTATTTCAGATTCTCCTCTTTATAATATTATGAGACTCATTATGAATAAAATTAGTTTATTATACATCGATAAGATGCTTATAAAGCACAGGGTAATGTATATTTTTATGAATCTTAACATCAACTCATAAAGGTTTGTTTATCTTTACAGTGAAATAGGCATCTGACTGTCCTATTTTCAAATGTGTGCAGTTTATTAAAACACTCAAATTCTGTATTTAAATATGTTCCCACTTTTTTATGGTTGAAATTCAAGTAATAGTATTTAGCTACCAGTAAATACTACATAAGTGATGGGAAAAGGTAAAAATACTCTCCTAACATGCTGATGTGTTGTTCCACAGTATGGGGAAGGGTAGATACTCATATGCATAGCTTGGATATTTAAAAAGTGACTGGCTAGAGCTTAAGCATCAGGTAAACAAACCCCAAACTAACCATAAATTGAAGAGGAAGGTTCAGAGTTGACAGTCCTCATCAAAATACTGGAAGATGCACAATTGCTATAGACCAAGAATTCTTCCAGAATAGCATGTTGTTGGTATCAAAAGTGTTGGGCAAACGATTTCAACAGAGCTGCAACATTGCTGGAAAATCTGAGCAGCCCATAGGTAATATATTCTGGTTATGTTGAGGGATGGTTCAGGCACAGAAGTCTAACTGGCAGAGAGGAGCTGTAAGAAGATGGAGCCTGCTCAATTTAGATGAAATCTTCTGACAATTAGCCACAAAACTCTGATGTGTCTCAACAGGGTGAGAAGAAAACACAGATGAATTTTCATGAGCTTGAAAAAAAAGGAATGTCACTGACACCAAACCAACCCCCTCGGCCAGATTTCAAATTCTGCTATGAGCATGATAGAGACTTTTTTAAAATTTAGTGTTTTAACTCTAGGAAAAAAAAAAAAAATCTGAGTCTCAATTCTGGAAAAGCCAGAAATCCATATTAACTCTGGAAAAGCCATCTAAAATACTGATTCCAAAGCTGTCCAAAAAGTATCACCCTGAGGCAGAAATGAAATACAGAAAACCTCAGCCTTGCTGCTTTATCTTTAGCAAAGACATTAAGATCTTGTAACAGGAGTGGCCAAACAAATCACTAAAAAGACAATGGAGACAGGCCTGAATAACTCATGGTTGCAAATCCAAGCACTAAGCAGTCATAAAACTCTGGAATTAATGTTAGATGATGAACTACAATTTACTGTATGTAGTTTTCAAACACATGATGACACATTTCTCTTGTTCCCTCCCATTGAACTACCACCCCATCCAGTGCCTAGAAAAAACAGGGTTCAGTTGATGGGCAGATCTTTTTAGGGAAAATGTGATGGGAGGTCAATGTGAGAAAGACAAGTTTTCCCCTTGCCTGGTCCTTTGAAATGGCTTACTTGTGTTCACTGGCATAAAAAGAAGTTCTAAAACATTCTCCTGAGCCAGACATCAATGACACCAAACTGGTAAGGTACTGCAATCTTAAAGGCATCATGAAGCAGGTATTAAAATACAAAAGTCTGCTGGATTATAATAGCAGTGAAGTTAGTATTAAAATAGAAAAAGCTTTTTAAAATAATCTGAAAAACAAGTCTACTTCTTAAGAAGTACACATGAACTTTCTGACTTGCAGATTGTTGGTAAAACTTTTCTTACTGTTTTAACAGTCATGCGAAGCTATAAGTAACATTTTGTGAACACTTTCTATTTTAAAAAGTAAAAAAAACATTTTTCATAAAACAAACATGTTTGACGATGACAGAATTTTTTCAGACAATATTTTAATTTTAAAAAGAAAGAAAATTGATCAAGAATTTTTCAGCAGCTTCTTGTAACCCATTGGCCTTGGCTGCCTTTCTTTCTTAAAGCAAATGTACAAAAGAAATCATGTATTTAAGGAGGTGTAGATCAGTAGATATATCTGGTACTTTGCTGAGGTAATGACCACACACAGAATGTCAATAGAAAGGTTGCTACCATATTACTTTCTGACTTTATTGAAAGAAATAACACTGGAGAATGCTTTTGAAGGTAGGCAGCCCTTACTACTGAAAGGGGAATACACATCTTGGAAGATACACTTTGCATCAAAACAGGTCTATGACAAAAGCTGTTTCCCTGCAGAGGTATTTCTGATTCCGGATCCTTTACTGTGAAGGTCTTTGTTGCTCTCTCATGACACTGAAATGGTTAACAGAAAACTTTTGAAACCAGATTTGAAAAGCTTGATGAAAGAGCCTGATGTTTTGCCTGATTTTTCTTTTCTTTTCCTCTATGGACAAAGGCCTTGAATGCTGAAGGCTGAAAAGCCTATTATCACCAGGAAGAAATGTAAGTAAACAAGGCATTACAATAATGAATTCTACAGTACATGACATGAAGGCAAGAACCATCTCTGTGCAGCAAGCAGGGAAAGATTTGGCTGTATCTTGGAAATTTTTCAAAAATGATAACAATAAGAGGTTTTGTCGCTTCAGACATGTAAATCAAAAGGATATTTCAGCACTAAAAACTATAGTGAGAGTTTCTAACCATTGACCCCAAACCAGCATTCAAAAATAGATATTAAAACTAAGAAGCTATAATCCTACAAGCCATGCACAATCAAACCTAAAGAGCTAAAAAGACTGAATTTTTAAAGTCCATTTGAAATTAGGTTGGCAATAACTGCCCTTATCCACAGGAGAAGGATTTCTGATATTCAAAGTTAAGATGTGATAAAAAGGAATAATCCAAAAATTATACCAAGAGTATATTCCAAAACCAGCATTTGAAATGGTCTGAAATTCCCTAAGCTTGTTCCTAAATAAACAGCAAATACAGAGGCCACACACACGTGTCGTTTGGACCATAAGGACACTGACAATTTTATTTGTATGAAGTGAAAGTGTGCATAAGTGAAGCATGAAGATGGTGAAATTTGATATTTAGGCTTTTTATAGTGCATTAACAAACTGTGCAAATGTGCCTAGAAACAAATAAAACCAACAGCTTTGCTGAACTGGTGCAGTAGAGATTTGGCAGAGCAGAAAGGATCTATTCAAAACTTCATCTAGTGATAGAACTTAAAGCTGCTTAAAACTCCCAGAGCAGGAGAGACTGTGTGTATATGTGAGCAATTCCTTACAAATTGTAAGTGAACATAGAAATGAAGACATAGAAAGTATAGCAACCTATTAATGGTGAATTGAGTCTTTTGCATTGTCCACCTCACCTGTGAGGGAGGACAAGAGCCCTTGCTGCATTGGCAAGGTGTAGCTCTTAATGCCACTGACAGCAGAGTATTGCTGACTTATCTGGGGCATCCTATGGGAATGAGCACTGTCGCTTCAAGAGACATATCCAAATAGCAGGCAGGATTGCACTAGTCACTTATTTCTTTCCTTACCTAAGCCCTAACTACACACTCATACAAAAAAAAAAAGCAAACAAAGGAGCAAAAGAGGGCTTTAAACAGAACACATACTCAGGTGGAGTGAAATTCCACTGCAGATGGAGTGCAGGTTGAATTCCCATATTGTCATCAACCTAACTGAGGTCAGCATTGTGCCTGGCAATCCCCAGTGCTGCAACACTATGGCCCCTTTTCTCTCACATTAAACTGAACAAGTGTGATAGATTCTCAGCCACTGAACAACCTCCCCTTTGGTATTTTCCCCTTAGGAAGTCTGTCAGAGCTGGGCTCACAGATTGGGAGCACAGGAAGTTCAGGCAGCAAAACCACCACAAATCGCAGTTTCTGACTTTGTGTTCTTCTGCATCAAACTTCCCAACAAGGACAAGCCCAAAAGACTCCTCTTGACAAGCTTGATTCCTGAAAGGGCAGTACAGAAAAGACAGAATTGCCTCCGAGGTGGTTTTAGGATATGATCTAGACTGGGAAGAGTAGCTAAGATTTGACTTGGATGAAGATGACCTTTCAGGTAGAGTGTAATACAGGGTGTGACTGGGGTCAGTAACAGTCTTCTAATGAGGAGTAAAAAGCACTACCACTCTATGCAGAGGCAAGAAAAACATCTTTCTTTTACAGATTGTCACCAAAGGGTCAGCACCCAGGCTAAAACATGAGGTAGGCAATGTTGAACAAAGGATTTGGGGCATGGGAAAAGCTTTTCCTCTCAGCAGGATCAAACCAGGCTTTGGCCCAGACTCAGATCGATCCCAGACTACAAGCACTTCCATGCAGCTCAACCGAGTCCAGTGCAAATAATCCCTAGAGTACTGACAGTCCGAGCCTGCTCCAGGACCAGAAGTGGTAGTAACACATCACAAACACAGTAATAAGTCCCACCACACCTTCAGAAATTTCTGTATGATGTTGTATGACATAACATATCATGCTCTTCTACAGCTATGGGTAGTTTTGGATAGAGCAGAAGAGTCTGACCATGTTCTAGATTAGTGCTTACTCTTAATCCCTACAGACACAAGACCTTTCAGTAACAGCAACACCTATAGAGAAAAAAAAAAAAAACAAAACAAAAAACCAAAAACCAAACAACAAAAAAACCCAAACCCCAAACCTCCCTTCACCTCTTTAAGGTCTACAATAATC
The DNA here is from genome assembly GCF_003259725.1 of Athene cunicularia. NCBI lineage: Eukaryota > Metazoa > Chordata > Aves > Strigiformes > Strigidae > Athene > Athene cunicularia. Next base: position 16,142,251 of record NW_020799098.1, on the reverse strand, counting down.
ACATAAATTTACAGGAATTGTGATGTTAGTAAACTGTGAGACCTTTGTTAAGGCTTCTACAAGTGGGCCAGAGAGGAGCTGAAACCTGGACTCTCCAGGGAAATTTCCACTTTCCTAAAGGTCTGCCCTGGCTTCAATGTGTGGAGCTGAACAACTGAAAAAGCAGGTCTCAGTTTCAGCTAGCACCAAAATTGGAATCAATATCAAAGATTTGGTTCATAATCTGCCCCTGCTAGCCTAGCCCAGCTCCACTGAAGGCAAGAAAAGTTAGTTTCAGTTAAAGCTCGGGCTCAGTTTATATAAATGAACTAAATAAAGTGTCAGAAACCATGATCTCTTCCAGTGATAAATAGTTCACATTGGGTTTTTTTTTTCACTAATTCCATTTTATAAATCATTTTAATGTGCATGTGAGGTAATATTTTCATGCCAATTTGAGTTGCTTGGTGCTGACTACTGTAATGTATATATACAGAATTGTGGAAGAACTATGAAGACAAATCAAATGGTATAAATGTTTGCACTGTGAAACAAAACTTGATTATTTGCTGAAACATTAGGTATTAATACTTCATGATGTGTAAACATTTATCTGAAAATCAGCAAATAATAGCTCTCCTATTATTATAGAGACTTAACCATATACCCCTTTCACAGGCAAAAATTGCTGCCACGAATGTGAATATTCTTGTTTAAATAATGTGCAGGGGAAAAACCCCATAACTTTCCGCATGGACATGTTTATTCAGAAGTTTTCAGCACACTTACTGGAAGCAGTGGGGTTACGGATGATCATGCAACTTTCAGCAGTATAAGTTACTAAACTTTCTGGTTTATTATCATATCTCATGCATGCAGAAAATTTATTGCTGTTATATTACAAAAGTTGTTGCATTAGCCATTGGGCTGGTACATTTTTTCTCAACAATAAATAGTTACTGTAGAACTTTCCACATACATAATTAATTCCCAATGGATTTAAGTGATTTTAGTAACACACTGACAACATCAAAATACTTTATATATCTAGGAGTTGAACCCAATATTTTTATTAAATTACTGCATTTGAATTAAAATATAGGTAGTGAACTACACCTCCCAGAAACCTTCCACAATGTTCATGCTTAGTAGGTCATGAAACCATTGAAGTGTTATTGTAAAACTCAGGAAGACTGGGGTGTAGGGAGAGTGGTGGGGAATGGGACAAACCAGAGTGAGAACAACCAGACCAACCTAGGCAAATTGCACTAAACTCTATAAGCCATACGGACTTCCTACATGTTATTTTTGCAGAGAGGACAACATTATGCAAGAAAGAGGAAAAACACAGTATGATATAAAGAGGAATTGCATCGCAAAATTTATTTTTTGTGAAAGGGAAGGAAGCTGTAAAAAGTTGTCATCAGACAATTTAGTCCTAATTGGAGAGTGTAGGTTTTAGGCTCGTTATTACATGTGCCAGGTTGTTTACCTGTAGAAGCTATTGAGGGGATGGCAGAGAGGAAAGCATGAAATATCTGTAACTTTTGTGTTTTGCTGGCTATAACTGTACCTTTTAATTGCCAGCCTGGCTACAGACACATGAAACATGGGACCTTTGTTGAGCATTATGCTCAAATTAACAAATTATAATGATTTTTTTTTCACTATAAACCTGTTCCTATAAATATTTTCCTATTGTAGGGAGACCATTTGACTCACAGTGAACACTCCCCTTCCGACAGAAGCTTCATCTGGTGCCTGTTTAGGTACCACCCAGAGCTCTAAGCCTCCTGGCACTGTCAGGGTATATTTCATGCCTAATACGAACACATCTGATGGGTACACTCCCTGTTGACCACGTGTCCAGTGCCTGGTCTACTAGCTAATTCTGACTACCTCAGATGGTAGCAGTGTTTTTTTCTACTGTTGCTCAGCTTCCCTTTTCATTTCTCATTGGTCAGGGCCTTAAATCACACCTGTCTACTTCATATATCCTACTGGGTTACTGCTCCATGCAGCTGTACCTGAGAGACCAAAACCCTATTAGACTAGGAGCTGTACAAACATCGGTTTAAAAAAAAAAAGAAAGATTGATTCGGACATAAAGGCAGCAATGGAGTATGCCTGAGGAGATGTAGTAATGCTTAATAGGTGTTTGTACATTTTACAAGACTTCCTCATAGAGTGTTTTAGAAAGTAACTCTGTTTGCCAAAGTTAGGTCAGAAGAGATGAAAAGAAAAATCAAGATGAAAAAAAAGGAAAGAACTGATGCAGATAGGACTGTCCACAGTACGAGATCAGGTTGGTTTAGCTGATCCCAAAACTTACGCTGGTGCACTTGGATCTAGCCTGCCTGGGAATACATCCACTTGTCTTATTCGTAACAATGCAGACTGTATTAATGTTTGGATTATTATGTGATAATGTTTGGCTAAATATTAATATTGGCCTGTAATAATATTTGGATAAATATTAATGGTTAGATAATAAAGATCTACATGCCCTACAGCAGCAGTCCTCTGTAGCTGAACGTATGTGATTGTCGAGGTCCTCACCTGCAGAGCAGAAAGGTCCTCACTTTCTTATACCTTAACATCAAAAGCTTGGACAAGTTTTAGTGCCAATTGACTGTTCATCTATTAATGGTTTTTACATCCTTTAAGAATTTTGGTGTTAGGCTTCTTTCTGTTACATTTAAAAAAATATGCTGCTCTTTATTCAGTATTTTTGTTTCACAAATTGATTTACAGCAGCCCATTATTAATATTTTCAGTTAACTTCTAAAATCAGTGCTTTGCAATGCTTCATTTTTTCACGCACTGGTTCCTGGAAAGCTACCTGTGATTCCCAGCTCAGGTTTGGAAGTCTTCTATTCCTTCTGGGGACAACGTTTAGGGTCTAACTCTTCCCGTTCATAATCTTGTACCTCGGGTCTCTGAGACAGCAGGGTGGCATGGTTAGGTGCTCAACCTTCATCACTACAGTATTGAATGACTTGCCATGTAAACACTGACTAACCACAGCAAAGGTCCTTGAACAAACCCTACTACCCAGGCAAGCTGGGATAGCTGCTGTAGTCTTTCTGGATGTCAGATAACTCTAACATCAGGGCACCTCTGGTTCTATGTTCCAAGAGTGCAATAAATACTGTTTTTTCCCCTCCTATTCCTTAGGCTTAACCAAAAATTCTCTGCAGACATTGTTATTTATATAATCTAGTTATGGGTTAAACTCATCAAAGGAATAAAGAATAGGTATTGTATTAACAATTCACTACTGCAGTAAATTACATTCATTAAAACTAGCAACTTGTTGAATGAGGCCTCGATAATAATTGCTAAAGTTGAGTATTTATGGAAAAGTGACACAGATTTAGCCCTTAGAAAAGCAAAACTCAGCATTTTCAAAGTGTTGGTTTTCACTGACTATTGAAATTCAATATGCTATCACTGGAATTATTTATTGATCTATTTAACAGTTTTACAGACCATTGCCATATAGTTGTTAACATTTGAAAAGCAAAACCAAAACAGCTATCTTCTATGTTCAGTCCATCTTATACTATGACACATTTCCTGGATGAGCTATGAGCAATAAATTCTATGTTTGCTACATGTTTTTGCAAAAATATAAAATCTACAGAGGCATCAAAAATAAAATTTAATAACACAAGATGATGCCCAGACATTCCCTTCTCATTGAAACTCCTAAGGGCTGACTTGGAGAGGAATCTAGATGTGCATTTCCCACTGATTTCAGTAAAAGCTATGAATAAATCCTAAAAGTAACTTAGTCACTAATATATCTTACTCATAGATGATTGCCATCTAATACCATCTCCAGTCCTGATTTAGGAGACTGTGGGAGCAAAGAGCACTTTTGGAAGAAGAGAGAGCTGCCTTACCTGTATCTGCTAAAGAAATTGCAGTTCAGAGGAGAGAACAAGCCCCAGGAACCAAAGCAGCTGATCTGCCTGGATTTGGGCACCTAATTGATCAGTGTGCTCCTCCAGCAGGATCCTGAGGAGTGAGACACATCCTGCAACCATGCTCTGCTCTCATCCATAGCAAGGCTTTAACCAACATTTTCCATCCAGTTTAGGATGAAACTTTTCATTTGTCCCACTGGTGCTGTTCCACTTCATATAGTTACCACAGGAACAAAAAGAGACAGAACACAGAGAATACTGGTTAATAAACATGAACGGAACATCCCTGCTCCAAGGGATACCTTTTATTTATTCATGATGGAATATCTCTAAGAAGAGACATTTGGAAAGGACAAAGTAACTTGGCCATTGGGGATCTGGTAGAGCCAAGTTTAAGCAAATTCCTCGAATCATATAGTATGAGTCTTGGTCCTTCATCTCCCTAACGGAAGTTCTAACTACTTAACTCCTCTGGACATATGCACACAATCTCTCCTCAGCTCACTCCCCCTCCCTCCTGTTTCATGCTTCTAGCCCACCCGCTGGCTGTCCTCCTGTTTCTTTGCACAGATTGAGAAGTTGGCTTTGGCACTGGGCAGCACTAATAGCAAATCATATGCAAGTTTCAATATGCTAAAGAATGGAAACATTTTCCTCTTAATGCATGTGGTTCAAGAAGGAAGGAAATCAGAATGCACTGAATGTAGCCTAAAATACAATTTGCACCCTAAAACTACTAATAAATTGAGTCTTGTCCTAAAAACTGTAGCAATTACATCAAAAACAATTCTGTTATTTCTAAAAGAATTCCTAGTTTCCCAACAAAATATTTTGTAAAATAAGTTGAAAGACGTAGATGCAACTGAAAATGTTTAGAGAAGAAAAATTAAGTTTTACAATCCACTATCTAAATTCAGCTAAGACATTTAATTGCTTACACTTTGACTTCAAAAAATTGTTCTTTAGGACAAAAGCTAGGATAAATGGAAAAGGAAAGCTTTGTGTTTAGAACTGTAAATTTTGGAACAAAAGGTTTCATTTGCTTAGTTTTTCATACTTACTCAAACAGATATTTTATCAAAAGTGTGATACCACGTAAAAATGTTTACATACAGTATCTACATATGTATTTCCATTGTAATATTAAATGAGGAAATTAGGAAAAAAAAAAAAAAAAGAGTTTGTATGTAAAAAGTGTCCTTTACCCACATTGGCTAGTGATGTATAAAACACCACCAGTATTAGACATGTTTGGGATTGAAGAACAAGATCTTTGGACTGTGTAAAAGAGAGGATAGGTATTTCACCCTTAAATCTGGGACTAAAAGCTAAAAAGAAAATCTTGCAGAAGAAAATAAGAGAAGAGTCACTGTTATCCACGTGAGTAGATCTGCACCATCATCTACTTTTCCTCAGTCCTGGTGCTCAGTGAGGAGCAGGAAAGCAGGACCAGTGGCACTTACATTCACTCATGTGGCTTTATGTTGGAACTGTGCTTAGCAGCTGGGCTGGGCAAAAGAGTCAGCTAGGATGCAGACAAAGTAGCTTCCCCTGAAATCCAAAGCAGGAACAGCCAGGTACACGCCAAGCTGTCCTCTAAGCCTGGATACATGCGACCATTAGTCACAGACTCCAGGGAAGTATGTGTAAGGGCAGCCATACCATCTTTTACTTACAACACTGGACAATCTTTTGGTAATCTTGTAAGTGAGCCGACACCTCACTGTTTTTCTGTCAGTACATCTCGCTACAAACTGACCAGAATTTAGTTCCTAGTGTTTTAAGGTATCACAATTAACCACAAATCTTTTCCAGTAACAAGAAAAAACATTTTCACCCTTCCGTCAATAAACATTTTCAAGCACTGCAAAAGCTAAAAAAGATTGCTCTAAAGGTTTAGGAATACTAAGCCCTGACTGATTAGAATTAATAATTTATAATGAAGGAAGCAATTGCTTCATTCATGCCTCAGAGTCTTGCAGGATTTCATGAGGTATTTGAGGTTTTAAACAAAAATATGACGTTTTAAAATGTAAAACTCAACATAGTACTTGCAACTAAGAAGTCTGAATTAGCCATGTAGGCATTCTCCCTTTCTGTCATTTTATTTGTAAAGCTATATTCCCTTTGGTGGGTCAGGTTTTTTGTCAATGCATTTGAATATTGTGGCATATCGCAAATACTGTAAGACTGGGCTTAACTTCTAGAATGGAAGTGTTGATTTTATGCCATGCCTTGCGATAGATGTGCCTTTCTGCAAAGCAGTAAAAATTGGTAGAGATGGGATACAAGTAGCAGTAAAAAGAAAAATGTTGAGACTCTTTCTTTTAAAATACATCCTGCAGTTTAGCTATAAAGCTCCTTATTTTTAGAAAACCAGTAGAATTGTTCAGGCTCTGCCCCTGCAGTTTCAATAGCAGTCTAGTGCTTTAAAACCCTGACCTTGAAAAGAAAGCGTTTACATTGTAAATGTACTGGCAGTATGTAGACTATTCTATGACTGAGTATCCAACTGCGGCAAAAAGTTCAGAAGCACGTTTTCTTTATTCTGAAAGGCCTAATCCATGGGGCTTTTTTAGTGGTAAAAGCTCTTGGCACTAATTGTGACTTAGTTCTAGCAGTGAACCTGTATAATTCGCAAATTTCACACAGCCAATTAATTCCCATGAATACCAGGAATCATGGACTCTGATAGGTGTTGATATGCAGCATTTTTTGATTCTCAGATTTTCTGCAGATGTAGGGGACCTCTCAAAGCTGGTTCTTGTGCCCAAAATGCAGTATGGTTTCATAGCTTGGGATCATACATGAGTTTATGGTGACCAGAGTACTTAAAAGATAAGCAGAAAACAATCAGTGGAGATAACATAGGGATGAAGTGTGGCACTAGAGGGATGCACAGCCCCCTCCTGCTCTTGGGGCTGCCTGTCAGGGCAAGTATGACGGAGAAGAGGCAAAACCCAACTGCAGGGACACCCTACACTGGGTCCAATTCACAGCAAATCTTTTGTAAAATGTCTTACCTTCAAGAGTCCCTTTGAAAAAATCTCACCTCCCCCACCTCACCACAGTTATCGGGTTCTCCATTCTGGTATGGAGGCCCCAATCACAACCCTACAATTTAGGGAGACTTCTCTCTTGCTTCTAAAGCAGAGATTCACCATTTTTATCATGTATGAGAAGTGACACACCTTCCCCAAACTTAGAGTTCTCATCCTTTAAGAACAGGATGTCTGTTCTGAGCATTAATACACAAATCTGTTAATCTGTGCTAAAATTAAGCTGGTCATTTGATGAAATTTAGCATCTGTTCTTTGTCCTGAATAATCTTAAAACAACAGACTCTCAACTCTCCATGTAGTTAAAAGTCATTGAAAACTTGTACAAAAGCTATACTTTATAAAAATAGGTTGTAATTAAGATAAGTTACTAATTATTGTTTTATCTAATTGTTGTAATTATACAAAATCTAAAGAGGGTTGGGGTCAATAGTTCAGTTAACTCTGAAGTGGAGCTACATCAGAGATGTAGCCAGCCACCATCCTCCTTTACAGCTGGTCTTCACCAAATATATCTTCTAGATAGGACAGTGATACAGTGGTAGGAGGTAGAATGGGCATGCCAAGAGTCCCCAGTATCAGTATACCTTTTTGGCACAATTATCACTGGCTGAAGCTGGCATAAACGTGTGATTCTCCTCATATCATTATTGCCTCAACAGCATATTGAAAAAGCCCTATCAGGGAAACCGAGGCACCAGTAGAAGGAGAATCCTTCAGCTGCAGTGGCACTATGACTGTGCTAAAGAAATCTAATGAAGGCCGTTGGTGGTCAACATCTAGAAATTTCATTAGCTGATCATATTCTGCTATGTTGAATGAAGAAGCTGATGAAAATATTAAGAATAAAACCCCTCCAATCATGGGCATATTCCATTAATTTGCACTAAGTTGATATAACATGATCTTTTAGAGCAGTCTTGTGAAAATTTGAGATTGGGACACCTTCAGAAAGGCTACTGAGGCTACTGCTATATGGGTTCTCACATCTTTCAAATATCCTCAGCACTGTGTGTTATGTTTCTTAAGTAAGTAATTGCTGCAGTCTCCACATCACAGCTGGACAGTTTAATACAGAGCTTGTTATACTCCGGTGTCAATGGCAGCTTGATAGTTATGTCCAGGGACTCCATTTGACAAGATAAACAATCAGGTCACTGTACACTGCTTGTTAGACATTCAATTGAATCCCACCTGCAGGAATTCATCAAATGGAGCCAACAAGACAATGCCTTTCTAGCATTTGATATCCTGAGGTAAAACAGTGTCAACTCAAAGGTCCTGGTTCTTCTTCAGCATATCCATCAAACAGTAAATGAAGACCTCAAACAAATGATCATAGAAGGTCATGGCCTTGCCAAATGTAGCCACCTTGTTAAAAGGGAAAGAACAAAATAGCTACATGGTTTTAGGGTTTTATAAACAAACTAGGGTAGTCAGTTGGGCGTTAATTTTAATTTAAAAGTGTCTTGAATAAAAGTAGTACTCTGTTCCTCTGATTGTGTGATCTTAGTAAAATAGGTGACTCTTTACACTCTTCAAGTATTTTAAACTATGAAAGTCTGTGCCCTACACTTCAAGACAGTGTTGTAGGATTAACAACCATTTCCTCCCATAATATTGTTATTTTTAGCAGCTCTTCTGCAGAAAATTTCATGGAGAGTGTGAGAAGCTTGTCTTTCAAAATGGTTACTTTCTCCTAAGAGGAAGTGGAGTCCCAATATGATGCTGCATCTATAGTCTGCTTAACTATATGAGCACAATGTAGCCCACCATAGTCCTGGACTTAGCTCTCTGAGGGCATGTTTATAGAGACAGGATGATTACAGCTGACATCCCAGTGTCCACGGTACACAAAACTCAGGAAGTCCATCAGTCACAGCTACCTTTCTAGCATATGGCATGAGATATGGGATGAGTGCCCTTCTAGAAGTGATGCCAAAAAATCTGGTCTACAGGCTGTCGGCCAGATCATGGCACCAGCATGGCAAAAGAAACTCAGAACAGCAGCCTAGTCATCCTGCAGCTCAACCTGTGGACACCGCCAGCGCATACCCAGACAGTGCCAAGTGATGGAGGTACCCAGAAATCCAGTCTGACCCTGCTCTTCCCTGTCTGCTTTGAGGCTTGTGGTGCTGGTGTGAAGAGAGTTTATGATGAAAAAGCGGAGCAGAAGAAGCCTATATCCACAGGGGCATTTTGAGAAGAACAGCATGTTTCCATTGTTCTTCCTGCAGCTGAGATCACAGTCTTCTCTTAACGAAAGTAGCTGCTGGTGATATTCTTAATGGGAACACTATGATGACACAAAGAGAAAAGAAAAAAATCATTTCTATTTTTAGGCAAACATTTGAATCTGGAACTAGAAACACAAAAATGCCCCTCACTGGAATAGCTTTGTTTGGTAATGTTGCTATACAACAGAGCTGAGGTTCCTTGGATGTCTTTTCTAAGCATTTCTCATGCTATCTTCTATGTATTTTCTTAAAATTTCACCTTCCTTTGGAATTTTAGATATTATTTATGTTTGATTTTGAATAATTACATGTTTCATACAAATTTGTTTGGTTCCAGATTAGGTTGAAATTATTTCAATGCACATAATATTCTTCTTTATTTTGACACAGAATATTTTCCGTATTTAAGTACCTACAGCTAGTCTCTCACAAGTCCTAGAAAACAGAGTAAATAGGTCATCTCTTCTATTTCTCTGCCTCAAGGGAGAATCATCTATACCTATGTCATCCCTGACAGATATTTGCCCAACTTGTTCTAACCAGCTCTAATGATTGAATATCTATGATCTCTTTATCTATTCCAGTGTTTAAATATCTTCTCAAAATATAAATCGTTATGAGATTATTGAGAATGAAACTATTCCACCACATTTTGCAGTGGAGTCCTTTAAATTAATGTGAAATGACATCTTAATGTAAAAATGAACAACTGTGTCTAGCGGTGTGTTCAAGATGGGTGCCCTCCCACTCATACAATAAGAGATAAAGGATGAGCACTAACCTTCCAGCTCTACAAGCAATTACAAATCCCTTCTCTTCATTTCAGTTTTTCCTAATTCTAGGATCTGAACTACCCGCATGTCTTTTGTGGTACTTCAGAAGGTCTTTACTGGAGATATGTTAGGTGTTTATGCAGGAGACAATCTGGTGCTATGATTATAATTATACTGTAAGCATCTAGATAGTGTATCATGAACACAGATCTTCCAATTTTATGTACTTGCTGTTTCAATCATGTTCTCTAACTGAGCTATATTTGAGATTTGAGACCTTAGCAATAATCTTTTGTATCTGGGACTCACTCCACTATTGCATGCAGTATATAGCCTATAAGAGAGGGACAGCTTTCCATAGACTTGTCTGCTTTTGCCATCTCCCAGTTGCTCACCTCATCCTGTTTTTTTGTATAGCCGTACCCGGGCTGTGAGCTTCTAGAGAAAAACTGTCTTCTTGCTATGCATTGGTACACCTTGTTGAGCAACGTCTTGATCCTTTCACAGTGCCGGTAATAAACACTAACAAAGCATAACTAAATTCAAAATAATGACAGTGTATCATCAAAAGCTGTTTCAGTTATAATAGTAACAAACAGTTGTGGGTATTTCGCGTAAACAGGCAATCTTTTAAATTAAACTGCTCTTCAGAAAACATACTGCATTTCTTTAGAGATTCACAAAACAGTGTTTCGATTTAAGAAATCTCTGGTCCATAATATACAGGTTTCTGAGGAAATTTCAATGTAGACATATCAAAGTTTTGTTGGTGGTGTTTTTTTCCATAACCGGTGCAATAGCTGGCATGGCCCCTTCATTCATCCTCCTGCCAGCTGTTTTATTAGCCATTTTAACTGTTGCGGCACAGGACAAACAAGCCACTGGAGAGACGGGTTGAAAGGTAGGTTAAGCAGCTGAATGAAAGGGGGCTGGAGGAACAGGGGAGCATAAGGCAAATACCTAAAAATATTATTTTAAACATTTTGCCCTGTTTTTCTTTAAAGTTGAATACACTGTGGGAATTACTGAAGCACTTTTTGGTTTTTTTCTGAAGTACAGAACTAAGATTTTCTGAAAGGTTGGAGACTGATGAAATCACCTGCACTCGTAGCCTGAGCAAAGACTGCCCCTGTCGTATGAATATTTTTCTCTACAAGTTTTAACAAACAAAACTTGTATAGTTCAGCAAGGAAGTTCAACAAGGACAAGTGTAAAATCTTGCACCTGGGAAAACATAATCCAGGAGTGCAGCACAGACTGGGATCTACCTGGCTGGGGAGCAGCTCTGTGGAAAGGGACTTGGGAGTCCTGGTGGACAAGAAGATAAATATGAGCGAACAGTGCTGCTGTGGAAAAGAAAGCCAAAAGGATACTGGACTGCATGAACAAGGGCATCACCAGCAGAGATAAAGAAGTCATTATCTTACTCTACTCAGCACTTGTCAGGTCACACCTGGAATACTGTGTTCAGTTTTGGTCCCTGCTATACAGAAAAGATGTGGACAGGCTGGAGAGAGTCCAGAGAAGGGCCACAAAAATGATCAAGGGCCTGGGAAGCCTGCCGTATGAGGAAAGGCTGAGAGAACTGGCTTTGTTCAGCCTTGAGAAAAGAAGGTTTAGGGGACATCTTATCAACATGTTCCAGTACTTAAAAGGTGGCTACGAAGAAGATGGAGACTCCCTTTTTACAAGAAGTCGCAAGGCATAATAGGTACAAGTTACTCCTGGGGACATTCCGATGAACACAAAAGGAAAATTCTCCACAATGAGGACACTCAGCCATTGAAATAATCTCCCCAGGGAAGTGGTGGATTCCCCAACACTGGACATTTAAGATTTGGCTGGACGGGTGCTGGGCCATCTTGTCTAGACTGTACTTTTGCCAAGAAAGGTTGGACCAGATGACCCTTGAGGTCCCTTCTAACCTGGTATTCTGTGATTCTATGATTCATAGGCTTATTATTATTGTGCAGGCACAAAGAAACTGAAAGGAGGAGGAAAAATAAGAGATCTTGTCCTGCTTCCATTCCTGCTGGCTGCTGGGTCACCTTCTCCAGTCCCCTGCAACACAGTGGTAGGTCTGCAGCACTCCCCTTGCTCCAGCCAGAGCTGCCTGGAGTCCTGCACCAGGTTTCCCTTGGGCAGTCCTGGAACCGCTGCAACTCCACACAGCTAAAATCCCTGTGGGCTTTACCTGCAGAGCACAGTGGGCAGTCCAAAGGGACTTCTGCTGCAGCAGAAAAAGGGCCCAATCCTTTATGGGGTACATCAAGCCAAGAGTCTTAACTACTCATGAAACCCACTTTGTAAAGAAAGGCTTTAGAAAAGCAGACTCAGCTCTCCAGAGAACGAGTTCTGTGAGAGTTCTGAATCTCCGAGGCAGCAAGGCACCTCCTCGTCCCGGCAGAGCGGCTCAGAGGCAGATTACCCCACTGCTGCACTCACACAGCCGAGCATGACTCCAACATATGTTCTTTGCTTTTTTGGCTGAAGTTAATGGTTGTCTTTCCTTTCCTCTCTTTCTCTCCCCTCCTCCCCGCCCCCCTCCCCTGACTCTCACAGGAGCAATAAATGCCAGCAGTAAATATTCTCAGCCTTACAAGGATTTCAGTAAATTAAGGTTCACATCCAAGCTTTGGGCAACTTCCTGTATTCTAAATGGGATCCAAATGAAGGTTTTCCAAAGTCTATACAGTACAATAATAATAAAAAACATATCTAAATCATTAAAATGAGTGACAGCATTCCCTATACCAGTTCTGGGCTCCATAAATAATGTATAAAACCAATCTGCATTATATTAGCAAAAGATAAAAATTAGAAAAGGGTGAGAGTAAAAACGTTTCATTTTTCGGTAACACAAAGAAAATCCTCCCCGCTCCTGAGCTGAGAGCTCCATCTTGTGGGTGGCGGTGGATGCGGAGCCGTTTTCTGCTTGTCTCAACATTACTGTTCTTTAAATTTTCACTCATTTAAAAAAACATTGTGAGAATAAAAGCTCTTTTTTTGAAAAATAACAGCAACCAAAATAGGTAAAGCAAACTAGCACCACCACCCTCCGCAGCCCCACCACCTGACTTTGCTTCATCTCATGTTTTCTCCCAAACTATCTCATTAGAAATGGGCCAGTAATTTGTTCTCATCACTTACAGTGGTTACAGACTAAATAATTAATGTACACTGGCATCCACAATCTGCTTCGTGTCTCCACTCGGAAGCCGAGCATTGCCCACTGTGCATGCCAGGGTCAGTGCATGGTGCCCCCCTGCCCTCCCTGCCGCTGGCGTGATGCCCATGGAAGCAGTGGCAGGCTCCCATGGAGCCACCTGGGCTCTGGGCCAAGTGTTTCATGGAGACAACCGAGCCAAGCCCTGTTCCTGCTCCTACCCTACGTTTTTTTTTCACCAGTGTGATGTGGAGTCTCATAACAGCTCTTTGGTTCAGCTCAGCTTTACCCGGGTCAGGGCTTCAAGACCCCCCATGGCACACAGCCTGACCCATGCCGGGGGGTGCAGAGGGCTGTGCTGGCCAGGGGAAGAATGCTGCTCAGCCCCCCCTTCCTCCTTACCTCCCCGCCTAGCCAACCCATACCTGGCAGATCTTGCTGGTAGGAATCCTCCCCAAAAAATGTTTGCAATTGCTCTTGCATTTATGAACATTTGGAACATACCTCCAGGATGACAGACTACTTATCTGTTTAGCATTATTGCCTAATTTCATCCCATCATGCCTTGTTATACACCCTTTGATGCCAGGAGTTCCTCTAGGGCAGAAGTATCTCTATAAGCCACCCTTCAAATAGTTGTGAATACATCTCTCATTCTCTTACCAAGAGAGATGAGATAAAGGATTAAAAACCCTACCTTTTCTAGTGATCTGTTTCTAGTGGTATTTTTTTAAAGCACCCTTCAGAATTTGAGATGCTTTAAATTTAACCATTACTTTCTAGACATCATTAACCAACAAAGAGTGCTTTGTTACAGGCAATGGTGAATAGCACGGTACAGTTTACAAAGCTGCTAAATGCTCCTAAATGCTACAGAATGCATCAATCTGCTGCACTGTCATAGACTCATGATTAATAGAAATTGGATGTAGCCTTGGCTTTTTAAAGTTGCAGACCGGAGCACAGAGGGAGCCTAAGGAGTGATAACAACATCGAGAAAGGAAGGACATGGATGTTGCATCAAAAATGGGTAGAATTCCCCTGAAGAGCAGAAACAACATAAAACCCACACAGAATGAGTGAGTTCATGGAGTGTGTGAGTTTCTGTAACTGCCATGTCACCACAGGTAAGTACCAGCAGGGAGCCACTTCCCTCCACACACTGGTGAGACAAGTCTGATGCTTTTGAACTCAAGACTCATGCCTTGTTTGTAAGGGGGGAGCTGAGGAGGGATGTCTCTTTGACCCCCCGGGTGGTTCTAAATGCTAGCTCAAGCCAAGTATCCCACCTATTAGGCATCTGCAAAAGAACAAAATGCAAATCTAGTCCCCTTCCTTTTCCTTCCAAAGCAACTATGTGAAGTAGTCTGACCATACTGGGGACTCATGCCCAAAAGGATCTGCATCAGATCTTGAAATTCCAAATTTCACATGAAACTCATGGGACAAGAGGAAATTACTGAGATGAAGGAAATAGGCTGGAGGACCATGTCATTTCTTGCTAACCTTGATAGTGCTGGAACATAGAAGTGTACTGATCCTGCACAGCAAAGCCCAGACTTTTAAGCAAGGTGGTGAGCTGGGGGTCTGAGACCAACAATGCATTTTCTGATGGGGGAGGAAAGAGATAGTCATGAAAACCAGACCAGAGGCAAAAATGAAAGAGCTTACAAAATTAACCTTGTATATATTAGATAGAATATAATGTTGGTGTTCTGTAATATTTATACTCAAAGCAGAAGGAAGTACAAAATACTGTTTGGTGGCTTGCTGCAGTTCAATGGCCATCAGCTGTTCATAAATCAAGTACACAGACAGACTGCAAACTGCCTTGCTGCCATGACAAAGACACAGTGATTAATGCTTCTGTTACAGATTAGGGAGGCACTGAGGTAATATTATATGTAACTCTAAGATGATACCCTTTTTTTTACTTTTCAGCTGAAGGCCAAGCAAAGTTTAGTCAATATTACTAGAATTAAACTGCTAAAAGAGTGCTGTATGTTTTATTTTATTTTATAATATACGCATGTGTGTACTTGCAAGCGGCTTTTATGTAAATTCAATAACTGTTATGCAGTAACTTTGTCAGTATTTTCTTACACTTATTTCCCTAATTTGTGCTATGTAAATTTCTGTACAGGCTGTATTTTAGCATATATGTGTAATTCTCTTTCCTTTCCTGAGGCAGTTTTTCAGTCTCTGCAGTGTGGCATCAATCCAGTATCTACAAATCATCTAGTCTCCTCAGTCTGGAGAAGAAAGGAATCGCTAGAAATCCCCTAGATTCCTCAGGGAGAACGAGAAGAAGAGAGCCCAAAGACTCAGCAGGAAGAATTGTGGTGCCCCAGTCTGCACAGAGCCAGATCCTCCATTGCCAGGAGGATCACGAGGGGTCTGGGACACGGCAGGTATTGCACACACGGCTGTCCAGCATCGTCTGTTCCCTCCAGGTCATATATCTATGTCCTCTCATATTCCTCTCATATACAGACTCCTGCTAGTAAACTCAGATTAGCTGAGCTCTTGGACAAGGAATACATGAGTATAGCTGGACTGTTTTCCCATGACAGATATGTTCAGAAAAACTTCAAGGAACTGTAGGTCTGCAAGAACCTTCCTCTCCAAGGCACTTATATGGTCTCTGCTGTTTTCTCTGACTATGTGCAAAGACTCAAAGGATACATTAATGGGATTTTTCTAATCTCATTAATTGACCAAGTTGGGGAATAAAAAAGTCACAGACACTGATAAAGCCAACACGTGACTTTGGATTTCTGCATTTGAAAACAGACCTATGTTTTTGATTTTCTTATACAGCTGATCTGCAGCACTGGCTGTTCTGTTCCTCCCCACAGCATCTGTGTGTGGTTCCAGCATTATTAGCTGAATGCACTGTCTGATGGATGGCAGTATTATAAGCAAAACTGAAATATATTTGTTTGAATCACTGTTAGGAAGAAAAATCTAACTCTAAATTAAAAAATACACTCCTCTGTGATTTCATTTGCTGATGAAAGAAATAAGTGAAATTAAATGAGTGAAAATGCAAAACATCCCTACTTTCACAGAAAACGTAATTTGCTGCTATTCTAGGAAAATGCTCACAGAACTCATAAAACACATTTACTCAGTTTCTTGTTATGATATGGCAATTGTTCCATGTTTAGAGAAACATAATGTTCTTGTCTCAGAAAAGCATGATATTACTGGACAAACTGTTCACTTGACTTTAGCTGGCTTTATAAAAAAGGTAGCTGTTATAATTTGAATAACCAAAGATACCCACCATGTTTCAAATATATTCCTGTATCTCACTATTTGCCTGCTTAATTCAGTAGGTATTCAGTAGGTATTCAGTAAGTCAGTAGGTATTTTATGAAGGGTCCAGACTGATGCAAAGAACACATCATCAAATACTTTGAAATTTATTCACCCCTTTCTTTTCATCATTATTCATTAAGAATGCACGGACACTCATCTTTCAAATCCTTTATTAGACTTTCATAGTTCAGATTTTATGAAGCACACAGGTTCCCTGAGAAAAGCTCATCAAAGTAATTCATATTCTATATTTATTTGCGTTGATCAATCATCAATTAGCATTTAAATGTATGAAATTCTTCTTCATGATACTCTATTATCCATTTCTCTCTTATACAACTGACTAGTCTTTTTGTTTAACCTTCCAAGCCAAAACCAAGACTGTTCATAATCTTACAGAGGTTCAAAATAAAAAATAACATTAATGATTCTGTTTTTTTCCCCACTAAAATATTAAAAGAGATATTTTATTCACATTGATCTTCCTTTGCATACATTTTCTGGTTCAGTAGGTTTCAGCTATTTTCCTTTTCATTCTAAATAAAGCTTTTCAGTACAAATATTTCTTTCAGACTATTCAAATCTTTTAGCATGATAAACAGGCATTGCAATTTGACTGAATCGCTACATAGGTAAACAGTTCTTTATTCCACAAAAATTACAGAAAGTGTTGTGACAAGTATTTTCATTCTTCATACACAGTTCTAGCTCTTTCAGACACTCAGAAAAAGTATATACATTAAACTCCTTGCAGTTAAGTCATAGTAAAGGCTCTTTACTAGGCATGAGTCTCATTTCAGAATGTCTCTCATTTGAGAAAAACTCTATCATCTTACATTAGTTAATCAGATCGGTGTGACTTTAAGTGACGTCAGAGCCTGAGAAGACAAAACATTGAGATTTTACACTGACTGTGGCTATGTGAAAATCTGCCTCAGATCTCTCGTATGACCTTGAAATACCTGTTCATGACCTGCAGGGGTGCATGGAGGTGAAGGGTTCAGGACCATGCCTTAAATTCTGCTTTTCTGTGTCTTGGCATTGAGCTTGGGATCCTTAAGCTCTAATTCTTACCTTGAAAATCCTGGTAATTAATGGTTCTGTCCTGTTTTTGATACACAGAAAGTGTCAGTATATATTTGCAGTGTGGATACGGCATGCTGTCTCATGCTGGCTCATCGCTGCAGAGCTCAGAGGTCTGGCTTTGTGGCACTTGGATTTAAACGGACACTCAGCCTTCCATGGGTATGGGATTCTCTGCTTACATGGTAACAGTTACTCAGTTCATCAAACTAGGGATAGCAAACACTAAATAGGGGTGGAAAGGATGTTGAATGTATTTTTGTTGTTCTTCTCACCAACCAGTTTACTAGTGGTTTATTGCAAGGAGTATATACATTGAATAAAAGTGGTTCCTAAAAAAGTGATGGATATGAAGTAGAGAGTGCAATAAAATGAACAATAACATTTCTCAGTTGGCTTTTTGCAGGGGAAGAGGAGCTTCCCCTTGCAAGTTTCTTTTCCTGAATTAAAGATGGTGCTCTGCTGGCTGGGGTCTCATTGGCCTTTGCCTTTTTTGTTTCCTTTGGCAAAGATGTGTCCTTGTTTCTAGGGGTACCAATGTGAGGGGTTTGGGCTATGGATCTTCTTCCTTCCTCAAGAGGAAGAACTTCTGATGTGGTTTAAAACTGCAAATATAAAAATCTGATGAGCTAATTTTAGCAGCTACACATTTTGATTATTGTGACTCAAAATCTGATGATATCTTACATCAAAGAATAAAGACATTTACAAGCCCCAGGTCTTTATGGTAACGATCAATGAATGATCAATAAATACTGAAAACAGTTTTCCATGATGTAAAACAATGGCCCAGAGGAGACCGATAGTTTGGTGACATTAAGCTGCAGCTTTCCTCATTAGAGCTCTTGGTAAGGTGTGCCCTGTGATTAATGACAGATCATTTATAGAGCATTACCAGCAGGCAAATAATTCTAATTACCAATAACATTAAATCATAATCACTATGCAAATAATTTACATAACATAATGGAATATCTGGTCATTACAGGGCAAACAATTCACAAAGTTAACTGAGGTTAGTCAGTTATTGCAGAGTAAATAACATTAGAAATTAAATAAAGCCAAGTTAATATCAGGTTTTATCCAGTTAATAAACAGTGAGCGTACCCCTAGCAAAACACATCAGACCATGTAAAGATGTCAAGTGCTAACTTTGGTGTCTAATACAATACAAATTGGAGATAACATGCAAAAACATCATGCAGGAAGTTACTGGCTATCTGGAGGTGTGTCAGTGAGCAGTTGGAGGGATTCACAGTGAAGTTTACTGATTTTTATTGCTTCATAAATGATATTTTTCTGTCTTTGAAGGGTTAAGTCTTCAGATGCTGGCCACAGGATCCTGCTTACAGTGTGGAGGATAAAGCACTGTGTCAGTCAAAACCAGCCCAGATGAGGCCAGTCTGTGTTCACACACTTGAAAGATAGCTGTAGAAGTAGCATTATACTAAATCTGGCATTAATCTAAATCTATTAACAGAGTTATTTACAACCATGGAATCAGATAATGTTCTCATCCAGCACATGGGGCATGCAATGTGCCAGAAATATGGTGGGAAGGAAGAGAGCATAATATACAGGAGGTAATAATATATCTTGGAAAAAAGCAAAAGGCAGCCCAGAGAATGCTGGATTACCACAACTGTGAAAATATGGATGTGAGGACTGAGTTATATACTTGACTAAGGAGGTGAAAATATTAGATGTTGGGGAAAGGTAAAAGGAACAGTTGTTTTTCAGCTTTTCATTTTCCAGCTGAGGGAAAAGCATAAGAGGTAGACATCGTTGCTGCGAATAATGCCTGAAAGCTAACAGATGTATTTGTGAGCTTTAATACTGACAATTTTTTACTGAAGAGAGATTACATTTTATTTTCTTGTTCTTATTTTCTTTTGTCTTCTGAAATCATAAAGCAGAAGAGTGTACTTAGGTTACAAAGCTGGACACTCAGGCACCATCAGTAATCTTAGGGGCATTAAAGACTTTTCTCATGAGGGACTAGACTTCTTGTGATGTTGAAGGACATTTGGATACCAGCAGTGAATTCTAGTTGAAATCTCCATCCACGGTAAACAAATCAGAGACGAACCCTTGGTTTGGACTCTATCCTTATTTGGTGTTGCTCTTGTGACTCATTTTTGTTTTCCCAATGTCTCAGATAACTCCATGTTAGGCCATGGACAGACATCCTCCTCAAGATCGCAGTGCCTCTTCAACCATTCTACCCACAGCTGTCTGCACAGCCAGCAGCTGGAACCTGGCCCCACGCTTCTGTTCCTGGAAGGCATCTTGGGTGGCTTTGTTAAAATGCTTCAGGCAAACTTAGCCTGGCTGGTGCAAACCACTTTCATCAGCTGTTTAAATTGTGGTTGTCTGAAGCAGATTAGCAAATGCTGACAAGATTTCTCCTGAGCATAGTAATCTCTAGCATAAGCAAGCAGCATACAGCTGAGGGAGAGTATTTCCAATGGGCATAGCTGTGTGAATGTCCATCCCTGATTTTAGGTGTCTGTGATGTACACTGTACAGTAACCGAGCGTATTGAAAGCAGATTAGATAAACTGAGGTCAATCAAAGGGACAGGAAGTGTGGGGCACAGTCTTGGGTGTTGGCATGTTCAAGTGCCTATAAAAAGAGCTTAATTTTCATATATGCGCCTGTTTTCTCCTCTTATGGAAGTTTATGTCAGTGGCAGATGCTCAGCACCTGTGGGCCATCAGTTTATTCAGGCATCTCACTCTTTAAAGTGCCAACTTTAATCTTAGCTTTGGAAGATTTTCTCCTGTACATAGAACTTCTGAGGTTTTAATAAATTCAGTTTAAAGGAATCCTAATCTCCGGTTCGTCTATTACCAGGAACAATATTTAGAGTATGAAGGAGGTTGGGAGAGAGATTGGCCAGTCTTGTAGCAGGTAACCAAAGAGATTTTGCTGTAGTTCCCTGGTAAAGCATCAAAATCTCATCAGGCATTGTGACTATGCAGTACAGATGTGTGTTTGCCAGCCAAATGTTTTGTCTGAAAAAGAAATTCTTTAAGTGACACAAGGAATTGCTCAAGCCTTTGTAAACCCAGATGCAATACAAAAAATGAGTAAGGTGGTACTGAATGAACTATTTTGATATTAAGACTGTAGAACATTACAGTGTGATAGGCCTTGAATTGGGAGGACAATAAATTAGTCTTATCCTACTTGAAATTATTAAATTAGATACAATAGTAGATAATACACAGGTTTAAAATGTAGTTGTGCAGTGATGAATTCTGCCCATGTTTAGTATATTGGGAGTTAGATAAGATGTATTGCTGGAGAGTGGGTTGTGAGAGTCACCTTCACCTTATTAGCTCTAATCAGGAATGCAGATGTGACCCTTCCAGCTTAGAAAGATGAGGAACAGCCTTCTGTCAAGACAGAGGCACGAGAACCAGGCAAGTAATGCTGTAATTATCCCCCAGGTTACTCTGTGAACCAGCAGTCCTGTGGATCCGGAGCTCGGCCCATCCATGCCTGCCAGGGAACTCCAGGTTGCTGCAGGATGCCGTTTCCTGCTGCAGTTCTGGAGAATTCAAAGTCCTTAGCTTGTGCTTTTTTACTTCTAATGCTTACTTCTGCCCGGCTCTTCACCACATGGCTTGCTCTTTTCTAACTGTGTACCAGCATCAGTTGCTACCTCTGCAGTGAGTTACTTCAGTGTAACAACTGGGGCACCAGTAGGCAGTCCTTGATCACCATGGTTATTAAAACAAACTCATTTATTCGTCAAGATCAATGAATCAATTTTATTCAAGGATCCCAAACTACTCAAAATACTTTCCCTTGGTAGTGACATATCCCTTGACCACACTGATTTAACCTCTATTATGCCTTGCATCAGAGCCTGTGAACACCAGCAGTTCATGCAAGGGTTCAGATCCTGCGGCCCAGGTCAGCCTGGATAGGGCACAGCTGTGTGCCCCAGCTCAGGCTGCTGTGCAAACAGCTGCCTGTGAGAAAGAGCTGGAAAAAACCTTGCCTGGGATATGCCCTATGTACCCTCTGCCCATGGTCCGTCACCTGCATTTAAGCTCTGGGGTGGCGGGACTGAGCCCATGCTGGTGAGGCCCCTACCCTGCCACCCTGGTTGGTACCTGCAGCTCTGGAGCTCAAAGGCTTGCTGCTCCATGGTGCTTAATGTAGAAGAGTATCTGACAGTAACCTACTACCTGCTCGAGGGCCAGATCAAGCAACTGGTACTCAAGTGTATGTTCAGCTTAGATATAACTTAGGTTATACCTGATTTTATTTGAATGAATCTCTTCCTATTTCACTTGAAAGGGATTTTTAAGCTCTCATGAAGATTTATGTCCCTTCAGAGGAATACAACAGGAAAGATGAGGTCATTGTGTGTCAACTAGATGAGAAAATTAGAATAAATCCTCCTCCCCTACCTAAGGAGAAGTAATGAAGCAAGGCTACTCAAGTCTGATACTCATGCTTGGCCACAATGTTACATTAGAATTCATTATTTTTTGATCACGGGGCACAGCAAAACCCTGTTCTGAGGCTAGACGGTCCTTCCTTAATTTGGGTTGTTAATAAAGCTAGAGGCATGGCAATTCTGGATTTACCTGAATTTACCGAATATTCTGTTAGGTATATTAGCTAACTGTATTTAAACTCCACACCCTTCGTTAGTCCAGGCTATAACTGTGATAGACACAATTCACACCTATTCCCAGGATGTAACATGCTGTTGTATGCAACCATGTATTTCTCCATCTTTAGCCCATGTTCCGAGATCACCTAAAATGACAACATATGTACAGTCCTTGGAGGTTTAGAGAATCTACCAAGCAGCTGACTGTTCCAAAACCCTCCTGGTAACTTTCCCTCCTCCCTGAGTACAGTAGGTACCTTGGTATAGTGATGAATTAGCCTTACTGCTGCTTACTTTGACAAGATATATTTCCCTTTAAATTTGTGCATAGTGCTTGATTCTCCACCTACTTGCATACAGAACAGGTTCATTCCCATCATCCTCTTGTCTCTAACTGAAAAATTAGGTTTTCCATAAATTGCATTTCAGACACTTAGTCAACAGTGATGAATGGCTCACCTTTTCCACCTTCTCAGAGAAGACATGCTCAGGCTCTCTTCCCCACCTCTCACTGCAGCACTGCCACTCCAACTAGACCCTTACTTCTGTTTAGATAGACTTGCCAATAGATTTCATGCTGGGAACCCACTGGCATTTTCCTTCATTTCCACTTTTTTATCCTGGAAAGTTGCTCTCCTCCTGGGTATTGTGGGTTGAATTCAAAACCTCCCATTGCCTGCTCTGGTTTCTTCATATAATTCCTACTGGCAAAAGAAAGTCTCTCTCACTAATGGCCCCAAGGAATTACTCACAGTGGGTGATGCAAAACTTCATAACATGCTTGTCTTTTTTTCTTATACACATTGCAGGATAGCTAACACTTCTTGGAAATGATTTATGGAAACATTGCTGCATTACATATGATCTACTCATGCTGTATTTAGGCAACATAATCTAAACCAGGGAAGAACACTCTAATTCTGGGTGGATGAAAATATGCTCGTATAATATTACATGCTTACTATATGAGCATATTAGTTGGTCATTTTCTCATCAGAGAAAAGTCCTTGGACTTCATTCATATTCACATATACTTTTTCTTAACCCTAATGTTGAGGACATTACCTCTTTTGTTTTAATGAAAGTTGAGCAGAAGATGGAATTCTCACAAAAAAAAGTATTTATTTGCTGACCTCCCTGAGTCTGGGCAGAGGGTACAGTGTGTGATGGACTGCATGGAGTAGAAAAAAATAACATTATTTGCTTCTTGTAAACTGATACAGCAAATAGAACATAAACAAAGCACCATTAAGGCAGCAAAGGAGAAAGGAAAGTGATAACTGACTTTAAAACATGACTTTAGAAAGGGGAAGAAATATATAGACTGGCTATATTTACAAAAAGTCGATAGAAACTATGAACTATGGAGGAGGGGGTTGGAGTAAGCAGTAATAGAAAACTTTAGAAAACTTATGGAAGTAAGCTTTATGGAAAGGCAAACAAAAGGAGAAATGGAAGCTCTTGCCAAGTTTTTAACTTGAGAGAGGTATAAAAAGCAGAGCAATCTCCTCTGTCAAATGAGCCACAGGTCAGTACTGCAAGCATTGCAAACTTTCAGAAAACATGAGGAAAAAAAATAATTTTAACAAGTGACATTTATTTTACAAAGTCAAGAGAATGGAAACAGTGAGACAGAGAGGACTGTATGACCCAAACGTGTCATGTCTTTTACCAGAACGTTGTCAACCTTAACTATGAATATTTAACCAGCTGTTAAGCAATATCATGAATGTCTGTGGTCTTTAAAAACTGTAATAATCATAACCACTCCATGCTAAACAATAGATTGTAATACATTAGAAAACATTCAATTTATTTGCAACCTCATGGCTAATAAAAGGTATATTACTTTGTCAAGGGTTCCCTGTTTTGGTAAGGGAATTAGTCACAAAGTCTGATGGCCAAAAATCAGCCCTACATGATTTATTTTTCTAAAGTGAGCAGTTTCACTGAGTATATCAAACGTAGGCCAGCTTTTCTACTGCAGGTTCAAGCTGTTATGGAAGCAGCAGAGGCAGAAGCTTCCCAGTTCTTCCAAGGTGTAGCCCTGGACAGTACAACAGTACAGCCTTGTTTAGCCATGGGCAGATGTAGATAAGTTGGAATTCTGAAGATGGTTGCAACTTGCATTTCACCTTTCAGCATGACTGGACTCTTGACATATCTATAAGGTGCAGAATGAAGGAGGCCTGCAAAGCTCCCTGGGAAACAGTGAAGGAAAGGTTTTAGGGCCATGGGTCCTTACTAAATGGTACCCAGCCCAGTTTTCTTACCACATGGTTTTGCCTTCTAACCACAAAGTAGGTTTAGAAAAAGATGTAGATGTAGATGGTATATGGGCCATGTATTTCACCACTAGCTCGCTGCTGTTCAGGGAAAGCACGTTATGCTGGCAGCATTTGTCAAAGCAAACCTTGAAAAAGCAGGAACATCACAGCACATACAGGTTCAAGACATTAATTTCCTGTCTCTGACACCCCTCTTCAATCTCCACCCTGCTGTTTTCTTTCTGAGCACCTGTAAATGGCAGGTGTATTTGTTTTTACTTTGCTACATCCAGTGGAATATTCAAAAGATCTACTAAATGCCACACCTCTCCTACACTAATCTTGTATATTCCTGTGCTACAACTCAATAATCTCAAAATATCTCTTACTGGAACATCTGTCTCCTTTTAAGACTTTCCTCACCAGTCAATCTCCAATGCAATCTCCATCTCTGCCACTCACTTAACTAGTTGCCATTGCCTTCTTCAAACTGTCTGAAAATACTTTATAACATAAAAAGAACTGCTACTCTGCAAATGTACTATGTGCACAGTACATCAGTTCTCAGATCCATTACAAAATGTATCAGTGCATTCACTGAAGTTTAGGAAATGCATGCATCATGAAATACAGGTGACACATTCATCATCCGTGTACATAAAACATGCATTTTATTCAACACAGAGTGCAACATATCAGACCCACCGTATGTGCTAAACAAATAGCTCCACCTAGTTTCTAAATAATGTTATTTCTTAATTCACAGTGATCATGTACTGTGAACAAAACTGAATCTGAACAACAAGTTAAAGTAGAAAACAAATTCAATAATGTGGTGTTGTCTCAAGTGGACTTCTCACCCTTCCCCATGCAAACTTCCAAACTAGAGCTACACACCACAAATTCTTCCAACCAGCAGTTCCTCCTCCTCACTACAGGTACACGTCCCTGGGAAAGAGTGAATCTGCCAGGCTTCATCAGTGTTAGAGATAAATTTAGGCACACTTAGGTCCAATGTTCTTGAACTACCCCTTAAATCTGCCAGTTTCAACTCAGTGTCTGTAAAACACAAGTCTCTGATTTCTATGTAGGTCTTCCACTTCTCTTCCATTTTCCTTTGGATACCTCCCTGTGCATGTAGGTCTGTGTCCTTCAAACTCTCCCCTTTTCTAATTCAAGCTACACCTAAATCTCTCAAGTTGTTGTTTGGGGTTTTTTTAATATTATTTTGTTAAGATACAGCATTTTCTACTTGTTCATGTAACTATAATTATTGCCTGAACTTTCAAAAGTTGGTGTCTCATTAACCACAGCAACCACTGGACTGAACTGCAGGCATTCTCCTGAATTCTGGTCAGCAAGTTTTCAACAACTTTAACAAGATTCATCCTATCACTATCCAGGCTTCCTTTGCTCTCCTAGATGGCCATTTCAGAAACTCACTTATTGAATGGCTAGAAAATTTTCTCTAAATTCTAGGCTAAATTCATTATTGGACAATTTATGCCCTGTAATCTATTGGATTATATTTGCATAAAAAATCAGTTCTTCCACCCTCTTATCAATTTTGAGTTATTGCTATTCAATATGTCCTACAGCTTTGAAAGTTTGTTTTTACAGTATGATGCATGGGAAGTATTAGATGTAACCTACTATACCATCTACTCATTATTGAAGGCACTGGTGTGCCTTCATGTGCAAAACTTCATCCTGAGTAGCATCACCAAAACCAGAGGCTTTCCAGGCTGTCCTTGCTTTGTGCTAGTGATACAGTGCCTATCTTACTGCATGCTTAGCAGCTAAAAGCCACCTTCTTCACTGGCTCTCATTCACTCATCTTCAATAGGCTCCTCAAAGCTAAGCGGCAGAAACTAATAATATTCTTATTCAACCTTGAATTTCATCCCAAGATAAATGTATGTTCCTTTATGTTACAGAGAGAAGAGGGATCTCACAGGCCAGCTGTTATTTCATGCTGCTTTCCCATAGTGACAGAAAAGCTAACTTGGTATTTTCTCTAGGGAGTTTTGAAGAAGGGCTGCCTGATGGATCTGTTTACCCAGATTCCCAGGCAGGAATTGATTTAATGGATGCTTACACAAGTTTCCTTCTCAGAAATGTTCATGGGCAATGACTTCACTGTGTAACCATCCTATCCACGACTGCCAGGCTTGGAACTCCTCACTGATGGCTGCATTAGCAGAAATATTGCCCAAGTATTTTTCTCTGTTCTTTCCCTCCTATTGATTCAGTATGGACCGACTATGTAAGAACAGAAAGAATATTTCAGTAAAACGGCCTCATATTTAAAGGGCTTGGTTTTCTAGCTTTTATATACCAGCAGTCACATTTACAGTCACAAGATGGCAGCATAGAATAAAAGATTACTGATACATTCTATCTGTCGCTAATGTGTATTAGCTGAATTTGTTTGATTCTATACTATAAATGTTGAGTTTAGCAGTGCCAAAAACATCTTAACTTTGGTGCTAAATTATTAAATATTTCACAGAAACATAATCACCTTTTTATTTTACATTTTCCTACAGAATTCCAAGCATTTCTTTTAAAATCTGCTTATCTTTGGATTTTCTTCATAGTGAGTATTCCAAAGAAAAACTGTAGTTATAAGCAGATAAGTGCAAACAATTTATATCCACGTCAGAATTATAGCACAGAGTGTGACAATTCAACAGCTGGCAAGAACTCTTCACTGGTAATTATATATATCTGATGGAAGTCCTCATGAAAAATAAAAATTACAGTGAAGTGAAAGATCATTTTTAAAAATGAAAGGATTACTCAGAAATACAAGCCTAGATCAATAAGACAGAATAGTGAACAGAGTTATGATCTGAAGGTCCCTGAGGTCAACGGAGAGCTAAGAAATGTTGTAATTAAAAAGGATATATGCTACCGCAAGTGTGTGCCTAATTCTAGATGTCTCACATAACTTGTCCTGCCTGCTCATTGTCCCCGCAGAGCTTGCAGGACCCAAGCCATAGGTTGGATGATAGACTACCCAGATTATATATTTCTCTTATTCCAAATATTCACCCAAGAATGCTTTGATACATCTCGCAGTCACCTCTGCAAGTGGTGGGCAGAATCAGTCTGTCAATATGACTAATTGCACCCAGGTATTATGGGGAGCCTTTTGGTCTGCCCTGTAGTTGTTCTTTGTTAACCTAGCTGGGGTAAGTCTCTAGAATACAAGATATATTTAATTGCTGATTGCTTCCACAGTTCACAATGCTTTCTATTATTATTAAAGGTGTTAATCACTTAATGTCAACACAGATTTCTGGCTTGTTATCATTATTACAGGTAGGCAGATTCAATAGGCTACGTCACTAATGTTTCCAAAATACCCATATAAAGAACATATATTCAGACTCAACAGAATTTCTTCATCACAGAAGTGATTGGTCTCGGCACTTTTTTCCTCTTTCAAAACTGCATTGATTCAGAACTTACACATTAGGAACAGATCAGAGAACCCAGAAGCAATTGTCCCTTTCCGACCGCTGATGCAGAGAAAGCCACAGAGACCAAATGGAAGCAGAAGTCCAGGTGAGGTCAAATACCCTGGCACTGCCTCCAGTTGGGTCTGGGTTACACTGGCAGCGTGAGGTAGAGACAGGTGTCTGCCAATGGGTAAGGCATGAATGATCTCGTGATCTTGAGATCAAGCTTGAAAACCTTTTGTGCCAATTTTGTCAAAGCTGCAAAAGGGGGTAAAAGCAGAACATAGCAGAGGGCCAAGGTGTGTCAAGAGTTAGCCCTTGATGTAGCTCATTCACAGGAGTACAAACTCCTGTTTGGATGGTAACACACAGCAACTTTGGGGCCCCTTTTGTATTTAAGTGGAGAATTCTTCTCAATTACTGGTATTTGCTCATTGTGTGGTCCTTATAAGACCTATCATACTGGAATACATAAAATCTATGCATGTTTTGTATAAACAGATAAGCATGGCCACAGCTGATGAGACCTCTACTTATTAATGAGGCAATGAGGCAATATCCTGTCTCAGCAACCTATCTTCAACCCCAATTGATTTCTCAGGAGGAAAGAGCAAGAAATCCTGAAGCATACAGGCTGGAATAAAAAGTGTTCCTATAGGCAGATTTTTCTAACTGTCATCAGTTAAAATTTGGGCTGTGTCCAAAAGAATGAAGATTAATCCTTACCACAGAACAGAATCTTTATCAATACAGTTCAGAAAATTGTATCTTCATTTTCTACTTGAAGCTGTTACTTAGCATAGCTATATGCTGTTAAAAGATCCTTTTCTTTATCCCTATTTTGACTCAATTTCAGTTGTGGAGATAGTCCCTATGCTTTCCAGCAGATTTTTTTTAAATGTAGTTATTTCTGGAAGGCATGATTACACAATCTCTAGGGGACAAAGTGAACCCTTACTAGATTCTTTCTGATTGTTTATCCAGTACTGATATGAATGATCTTTGATATCAGAATTCTCTTTAATTAGAATAGGAATTAATGGTCCTTGTAAGTTTATTGTACCTATTTATATGATACTAGGAAAATAACAAAACTAAAATTTTCATGTCCGCCTATATATTTTAAATCCAAGCTTGTGTTGATAAAAAGATTTAAAACCGCTATAACTTTTCTTTCAAGGATAACTGAAAGTCATTGTGCTTTGAACAGTTTAAATAATTCTACATTTACCGGTTACATCAGCAACCTTCACATCCATCTTGTACTGAGAAATGAAACCTCCCTGATTGTAAGAAATACCTTGTCCTTTCCCTTTGTTGCTTGGATGAACTGACAAAAAAATGTATATAATAATAACTTTTGTTACCTCTCAAAACTACGTTCTTCATTCCCTTGTAGCTCATTCATTTTTCATTGTTATCACTTGATTTGTTAGTATTTATAACATCCAGTTTAGACATGAAAATTTTTGGAACAAAATCTTTGTAGGGGAGATACTATGAATTTATATGACAGTACATAAACAAGTGCTACAGTCAAGCAAAGGAAATCCAGATGTAAATCAGTTATGGTATTTCCCTTCCTGTTGTATTTCCTGTTTGAGAATTTCAGAGATATTAACAGATGTTGCTGAATCAAACATCACAGTTCTATGAAAAGGTGGCATATGTAATAGTATCCTCATTTTATATATAGGAAAAAAGTGCTATAGAAATACTTCTAGAACAACAAAAGAAACATGCTCATTCCCCATGCTTTAACCATAAACTGTTCTATTCTCCTCATGTTTTAAATGGAGATTTGTAAGTCTTCTACTGCAGAGAAATCCCTTACTTAGCCCCTCTGGCTGAAAAGCAGGCATGCTTTTCATTTGTTCCAAATTGATGAGATAGCTTTTTACTGAAATAGTCTACTTTTTGTTCTGTGCATTTCATTTCTAATTGGATTTAAACGTCAACAAATTGATCCTTGGCAAACCAAGCTTTCCACTATGTAATATAATTTCTTCATTGAACTAATTACTTCACTGTATCCATTGAAATATTGCTTTTAAAGTAATTGGGGACTTACATATCCATATTCTTTATGCAAATTAAAATGAATAGCTATACTTAGTAAATGGGAAAACTGCCTAAGTGTTAGAGATGTTCCCAACTGGGAAATCCATTTTTCATAAGAGAAATTCAGCTGTTAACCCACTCCTGAATTTAAGTTACAATTCTTAAGCCCGTGTGTCTAAAATGACACTCCTCAACCCAGATCTAAAATTTAAGTGGCTCCCTTGCAAAACTGCTTGTCACCTCCAAATGCCTCTCACCTAGTAAGACACAGTGCTCGCACTTTCTCAGTGCTGCATTATCTGCTCAACTATTTCCTTGAAAGCCCACACAAACCAGGCTTTGTTGCACAGAAAAAGCTGGCTCAGGATCAGTCTATTCCTTAACTTCCTAAAACAGGCGGCTTCTAGCATTACAGTGTTTGAGCAGTCAAGCGGTCACTGCAAAACAAACGTGAGGATGCTCCCAGGACACCAGGTATTTTCTAGAGTGAAACACTCAACTCCTGACTGTGTCTTCAGGACACTATGATGCTGATCATGCAGCTGCTTCAGCCAGGCATTACACCTGCTCACTCAAGGTGGGCTATAGGTCTAAAAGGTAAACAATAATGATCAGAGTTTTTAAAATTTGACTACTGAGGACATGAGCCAAACACAGCTAAGGAGGTGAGAACAAGATCTGCCATGAAGACACACTGTAGAAGAAAAGGGTGAATTGGCACCATGAGCAATCTTAACTCACAGCCAGGAACATGCTGTGAGTAGGAAAGAGTAAATCAGAAGACATAGTAGTTCTGTGAATGTTGTTATCGTTTTTCTGTTAATTCTCAGATATTGCTTTATTAGTCTTCCTTGTCTATGTCATGGACTCCAATTTAAATGTATGCTTGTGCTCTGCAGATACATCAGGACATATAATTTAACCATCTTACTGGAAGTGTGAAATACATCTATTAAACAAGGTGTACTTTGTATATTATCATAAAGTATGCTATTTGCAGTTAAGATGATAGTTCTGCATTCATCCAAGGGGCAACACTCAAACATTCAACTGTTCTTATTTTAATTGATAATTCTCCTGATTTAATTTCAAACAACCTCACTTAAGGAAAGGGGAGAATGATTGTTATGGATGGTGAGATATAGGAGCACTGGGAGGGAATCGAACATGCCAGCTGGAAATACACAAAGGAGGGAATGAGTCATGTAACTTCCAGTCATTCGGAAAGGGGTTGTCCTGCCTGGGCAGGGCTGAAATTATTAAAATTTATGTATCAAGCATTTATTCCTGTGTTGAATGAATAAATGATCTGCTAGCAGATCATAATGATCTGCTAGCAATGCTGTGATAAAGGTTCTGTCAGTAATTATATTATAGGGATTTATAAAGCTGAACTAAAATAGTGCATCCTGGTCACTAAAATAACTCCAGACTTTGGATCAAGTTATCATAACCAAGTGGCTGACTAATGCCCACAAAAATATCCATATGCATGGGAGTCATCTTTGTGCAAGCTGGTCGGGAACTGCTTGTCTAGGGTTTTCTTTGCTTATAAACATCTCCATAGAATAGATGTTTATAGATGGGTACTTGTTATGTGAACACACATTTCTGTGTGCAGGTGCTCTAAACAAACACATAAACATCAATGTACACCTGTGCAAGTTTTTTAGGCCAAAACAAGCCATTAGATTGTAAAGAAGCATATATTCTTGAGTTAGAAGTTAATCTAGTACTCCATAGTAAGCCCCAGTAACAGAAATGCTGACAGTACTTTAAACGTAATAGTGTTAAGAGACATCATTTACAGGACTTTTTCTTAGTCAGCTGCCTGTGTTTGAAAATGTGTTTTCATAAGATTTTCCAAAAAGGAATATATTTCATATTGCTTCAATTAAATTGCTCGATTCTTTAACCAGTTGATGGTTTCTTTAGTACCTATGTTCTGATATTCCAAAGATGAACTCAGTGGCTGACAGATGGAATCTCAGCTTTTACTCTTAATGTCCCTCCATGAATTCTGTCAACTCCTAATGTGGCTTTGGTGCATATAACTTGTAGATTACAGGATCTCACAACAATAATAATTTGAAAATGGAAAGAAAAAACATGTTTGGTTAACACTCTGCTAGCTGATGCAAATGTAGGCAGGTAGGGTTACTTTGCAGGAATATCAAAAATTTTCTGTGTAAGTGCCTTTCTTTATGATCTGGCAGGGCTGAAAGAGCAATCCCAAACATATTCCAATGCATCTTGTTACTCATCGAGGTAAAGCAATTCTCCTGGTGTTCCAAATGGTAATTGGATTTGTACGGAGCCTGCCAAATTAAAATTGCCTGCCTCCAATATAAACTTGAGCAAAAAAAGGATGGGAAATTTTGAGTTCCAGTTGACAATGTATTCTTATCTCATCTTGCCACTATAGAGGGTCTTTGATGCGTGACATATGAAATCACTCCCCGTAACTATGCTATCAATAGAAACAGTTTGATATATTGATAGACAGTTTGTGAATACATCAAAAATCTACATCTGCACACGAATATACAAAAGATCATGCAGACTATTCTGGCGTTACTGGAATTTAATTGGAGTTGAATTTGATCCAAATGCTGTTGTCACATTTCACAAACAGATTATAAGAGTTAATAACAAAAACAATAACTAAAGCAAAAATTAATCTCAAGGGATGACAATTATTAGAAAATGTAGCACTGAATCCTTGCCTGAAAGAGACTGGCTGATTTTAGAACATTTCTAATGTTAATACTTAGCTCCTGAAGTTGATTTTGATTCCAGTATTATGTTGTCACGTATATGTAAACAAACTTTTGTTTATATATATAAACCCAACATCTGTGTTCATGAAGAGCAGTTCTGCATAAGGTTTTTCACTTTCATTATATTGTGCACAGCAGATTAGATGATCTGTATCTATTATAGTATCATTTAAATAGCAAATAACAATTAAACAACAAAACATTTCTTCTTTCAAACTTCAAATAATTCACAATCAGTCCCAACCTCATGAAATCTGTATGAATCCACTGAAGGTCATGACTCTATTTTGACTTAGAACAACTGAAGATTTGTTCTCAGAGCCATTAGCTATAATTTATAAGGAATACATTTCCTTTTCTGTGTATGCTCTGGTTCATTTGTTTCATGTGCAACTATAATTACAAATGAGCCATGATTTTCAGAAACGGGAATCTAAACTAGTAGTCCCAGAACCTCTTAGTTGATTCCTTTGGTCCTACAGGAAGCTCAGCATCTTTGAAGAACACATTTTCACTGCCTAAAATCAGGAAAACACTTACCCTTATGTTTAAATCTAACACATTTGAATTCTCTTCTGAGTAGAGATGCTTTCCAGAAGTGAGAGACTCAAGATCCTATCTAGAGATCTCACAATCTAATTTTAGGCACAAAGCTTGTATGTATGTATATATTTGCATACTTTATCATAATAGAAATGCTCTTGCTGAGCTGAGATTTTCAACTTATTAAAATCAATAGGACTGTTTACAGCAACTTGGATTGCTAATGATTCTTGTAACAGAGATTTCCATCCCCACTTGGGTTTGGCACAACCAAAAACTCATATTGCAAACTGAGGCACAAAACCCAGGCCACTAAGTTTTGGATTTCACCTCTGCTCCCTGGGTCTGAAAAATACAGAGAAATGGTAGACTGAAATTTATACAGTAGGAAACCAGTTTTTAGAGGTAACTTACTTTCTGACACCTAAACAAAACACCAACCACTTTCTGTTTGATACTGGGAATTTAATTCTTAGATATGGGAAGCTCATGTTTAGGTGCTGAGACCTCTTCCCCATGTGCTCTTCTCTTCCCAGTTCATGACTTCTGTCGCCCTCATAACCGTTTTTCCATCTACATTTTCTCCACTGATTTCCTCTCACCTATTCCTCTCACACCTCATATCTGGCTTAGCTCTGCTGAGGATGTAGTCAAAGGCAGCTGCACTCTTATAACGCTTAGACCATCTTGTCGTGTATAGAGCCATCTTTAAATGTTATGTAGTACAGCTACAGATATGTAAGGAGAAAAAAAAAGAGGAAAGAAGAGATTACAAGGCCTTTTTTCTAGCACTTCCGGATTAAAACTCTGATAACGTAACTTGGAATCTAAAAGACTTAGGAATCTCTCTGCTACTTTACTTCCAAATGTGTGAACCTTGGGAGGAAATGACCCATATATCACTGAGTTTAGTTATGTTGATGTTGAAAAGACCATTTGCTGCTTTTCTTGTACATGTCAGAGGTTCAGCTATCTGCACTCAAATAGAGGCAGCAGTATTAGTTGTGGCATTTTGCTCAAGACATAAATCCTGAAGAAATCTTGACACAGAAATGGAGATCAGACCTTGGTCAGGAAAAGACTGTCACTGATGGTCACAGAAAAAGTACTGCCTTGATAAAAACACTCAAGATATCTGACAGTGAAAGAGATATAAAAATATTACACTAGATAACTCCTAGAAGTTTAACAAAAATCAAAGAATATTATGAAATTTATTTTTAAGATACTGTGAGCTGTAATACTGAACTAACTTTCTGTACCTCTACCTTTCAGTCCTCCTCAAACTATGGTCCCAGGATAAGATGCCACATAAAAGTATGTCAAAAGAACTATTCCTTCCAAAAATTTCAAAGATGGCAGGTATGGAAAATCACGGTCACTGGAAAGTACTGTTGATTTTAACTGTGTAGCAGCTCTTGTGCTATATAATACAGTATCCAAAGCAAACAAATAATGGAAATGTACCAGTGAGAAGTCAAACCCGACTTTCAGGTACTGTAGTATTGCATAACATGATTTGTACTCACATTATTCAAGGGCATGCTGATGTTGAGCAATGCCCTTAGCTTACCTAAAAGACATCCTGATCTTTAGTGAGACTACAACTCAGAGTAAAACACGGCAAATTCTAGCATTGTAAATTTTATATTGAGAGAAGAAAAAAAAAAAAAAGTGAAACGCGTAGGGTGCTAGCCTTTATACAGCAATTACTTATACTGATTATTTTCCATATGTGAAGATTATCCCATGCAAAAATTCATGTGCTGCTTAGATGTTGAACATAAAATGGAGGAAAGAATCTTTACATGATTTTTCTCCTGTGGGCGTAAACAGATATTTTTAACTTCAGCTACCAAACAGAACTGCCTGAGACAGAATTAGATTATACTTCCAACCAATACTTTTGTACCTTGCAAATATACGACAGCTGTGATTCTGAAAGATTTAGAACTAAGTTTGTTAATATCAGTTGTTGCTAAGAGATGCACTGCCTTTAGTAGAAGAATGAATATGCACCCACATACTAAGTGGATCGATGAACTAAAAGTCACAAACCCAATACAAATTAACTTGTTTATATTACAAAGGGCCTGAAAATATTTTATTGGGTAAAAAAAACCCCAGCATTATTGCACTTTGAGTTCATCATGAGTTTTGTTGATTTCCCTCCTCACAGAAGGTATACTTAGTGATGACATTTTCTAAAATGAAGAATGGTTGAAAATCACATTGAAGATTCAATATAATTCTTGCAGGAGACTCAAGAAATTAAATCATTAAACCATACATCTTTAGTATCTAGTCTTTTTTGAATGATATTGCGAAGTCTAAAGAAGTGTGAGCCTCACAGACAAAAAGCTTGCAACGGAAGACAGAAACCAGATGTTTTCATATAGTTATGCGTATTGCAGTTACTCATAACTGTTTCATACAGCTATGAGCATGGCATTGTTATTATCATCATTTTAACACCTGCCTCTTGTTTATTGCTAGTTAATGTATTCTCCAGTTTCACTTACCTCTGCTTGGTACAGTACACTGAGTTTCCATACTTCTCTCTAGACTTCTTTAATGTTTCCTAACCTTTGTTTATGATTTACTTCTCATATGAGATACTGATTTGTTGACAGATTTTCTTTTTCCATGTTTGTATTGCTCTCTAAAAGGAAGATCTTACTTTGACCTCTTTTTAGCACACTTCACTGATAGACCATCTATGTTAAGAGGGGATATCTGAGTTGGTGGGAGTAAATGACATAGATGGCAAGGTCAAAAGACAACAAAGTTCTGCTAGCATAAAAGTACTACAAAAAACAATTATCCATTTTCTGAGTCTTCTTCTTAATAAACTTTTGTTGGGTCTTGTGGGAGAAAAAAAGCATTACAAAAAAAGGAGTAGTTTTAGACCATGTAAAAATATTCTTTAGAAAAAGACTATCCTCACTAGGAGACAGAGTAGTTGCAGGAATGAGTGACTCAAGGACTAAAGCACAACTGAGCTGGACACACTACAAAGGTTTTAATACTTGACAGTTCCAGAAAAAAACTTTCCTGATATCAAATTAGCAAAAATCCCTCTGTGATGATTATGTGTAAGACACATTATTATCTATAAGTAGATAATAATTACTGTAGTATACTTATAGAAAATTTAAGGCAAAAAATGAAGTAACTTGCGCAAAGCCCCAAAGATCAACAGTGCTGACATTTCTAATAATAAAAGTCAAGTAACTCTTAATTCCCAGTTGTATTCACTCCACAGCTATCCTAATGGTTTTTGCTGTTGTATGAATGAAACTGCTTTTTCTCCTTGGAGACAGTCATTATTTTGAAACAATTCTCCTCCCTTTCCCCCTCACCTGCTAATTATCTCTTAGGGAAAAAAATGAAACTCCAGCTGTGGGAACATAGATAGGGCTGTGTCTTGTTCTAAGAAAATCGCTTCAGGAAAAAGATCGGTGAATGGTTATCAAACTGCAGAGTGGATTCTGACCCGCTGCAGAGTCACTCTGTAGCATGTCTCACAGCAGATAAGCTATGGAAAGCAACAAAATACAGCTTCTCGTGGTCAAACAGCAGATGGTCACAGATAACTCCCAACAGCGGATATCATAATGAACCACTACTTCCTATATCAACATTGCTAATATTTTTCTCTAAACAACTTCTCCCCTCTGACTTGGCTAGTTCAATGACTGAAATATCTAAAGACTGGATTTTGCTGCCGTTGGGTTGACCTTCTGAAAGTGTCCACCGTGTCAAAAAATCACATGTAATAGTTGAAATACACACATCTTTGCATGTGGAAAAGAACACATTAAAATTCTGGCCAATGATGGGTAACAAACTGGATGTAAAGTACAGAAAAAACATCAAGACTCTGTGGGTAGAAACTTGAGGGTAGCTGCTCAATTGGCTTTTGACACATCAAAATTATAAGCAAATTCTTAGCTGAACCGTATTGCAGTAATACTATTATTGTGCCTTCAGCTGAACTACTTCAAGTGGAAAACTGGAAGTTCTTCTAAACTAAGTAGGGTTATCTTGGGTCAACCCCTGAATAGAAAATGTATGTGCTGTCAGAATTGGTGCTGGCAATTCATTAGATAGCTTCCCAGTGGTCCTGAAGGAAGAAGAGCATAGCTGGTTCTTAGATGACGCCTGACACTGTAATAACCTTCTTTTGGGTAAGACGGATAACAAGTTTGTGACAATTTGTTGTCCCTAAATACTGTGCCATGCATCTTATGAATGGATATAGCTTTTATACACAGTTGGAAGAAGAGAAGCAGAATATCTCTCAGGGTGTCATGTAATGTTGCATCCACTGCAACAGCACTCCAGCTGAGGGAATTTTTCAGCTCTTTTTGGAGTTCTTGGCTCCATATTCTATTTTTCCAACTGCTTTCTACATCCACAAAGGAAACATGGGAGAAGAAAGCCCAAACTGGTAACATATAGTAGCTATCACTGTTAGCTCCCTGTATGATACTCTTATTGCACTATGAGTGCCTGCAAAAAGTGCTCCACTGCCTGAAAATGTCAAGACTTGGATTAATCCTACCAGATTTCAGACATTTGGAACCACTAATGGCAATGGAGATTGGCACCTCTAGTCTATCCAAAGCCTGAAATGCTCTGAGACAACCGTACAATTAACTTAAGAGTTATAGAGGACAACTACTATGGCCTTCCAAAGAAAGAATAAAGCATTCTTTGTTTTCCCTGGATGAGTGGCTAAATATTAAACTGGCTGAATCTGGCCTCTGAATGCATGATAAGGGCATGAGAACTGAATGTGAAAGAGACCTTGTACTTGAAATTCAGGCCAGGTATTTTGTCCTCGTGCCCATGTGAATTCCCGTGCAAACCAGTGCTTTGCCTGTTACCTTGAGCTCCCTGCTTCTTATGTTCATAGTTACTCTTGTATAAATTATAAGCACTTTGTGACAGGAACAATCGTTTTTCATTAATATGGCCTCTGGCAAGCCTTATCACCACCAGTATCATGCTGCCAGTAACTAACAGCATTTCCAGCCTCAGCACTTCATGAACCACAAGATTTCAGACCCTGGTTCTCAGGCTGGTTGGCCTTGTGGACCTTTGTGGGCCCCTCAAGCACCAATGTGTGCCCTCCTATGTCCAGAGAAGCAATGAGAGCTCTGTGCTAGCTGGCAAGTGACAACAGTACCTTCCTTCGCAGATGGGCTTGACAGCAGCGACTCCTTCCAGAAGCCTCTTGTGGGAAGCGATACACAAACCCCAGGAGCACAAGTCTGTGACCTCAAGTGCCCAGCCTGGTCCAACACGTTATGCAATTTGTTGAAATCCTGTTGGCTTTGGAGTTAATAATTCACCTTTTGCCTTCCATTTCCAAACAAGGTCTTTATTTGCATGGCACAGGGTAGATTAATCACATTATTTGCAACTGTTTTGAACTACTGTCACCCAGCCCATGTGGGGGTGAAACCGTGGCCACCGCACACATTTCTTAGGACAGCGGCAGAGGGCCCGCTAGACCTCTCCCCTGACACAAATACCCTTCTTTGTGCCCAGCAGTACCTACAGAACCCCAGAAGGCGCGGAGGCCGGGCAGAGGAAG
Source organism: Athene cunicularia (assembly GCF_003259725.1). NCBI lineage: Eukaryota > Metazoa > Chordata > Aves > Strigiformes > Strigidae > Athene > Athene cunicularia. Next base: position 16,103,339 of record NW_020799098.1, on the reverse strand, counting down.
ACGCCAAAGAAGGCGAGGCTGGGGCGCACGGCCCCCGGCAACGCGGCGGTTAACGGCAAGATGGCGCC
>NW_020799098.1:16023675-16103221 GCF_003259725.1 Athene cunicularia | reverse complement strand
GGGCCTGGAGAGCGGCGTCGTGCCACCGCTCCGGTAGCGGGGGCGGGCAGGGGGGGAGCTTCCTCGGTGGTCCCGCTGCATCTTCTCTCCCTGCCCTTAAGTTTGGTCAGCGAACACGCCCGTGTCAGTGAAATAGAGTCCTCGGCGTGACTGGTTGGGCCCCTACTTTCCACGGGAGCGCATTCAGCAAGGGAAACGAGGGCAGTGAAGTCCCTGTGTCCAGTCACACGACATGTTCGGTGGTGATAGTCAGGGGGTTTTAAAAAACACGGGCATCATCCATCGAAGTGTTACACCCTGACGTTGAAACTCAGGTTGTTAGGATACCTGCAAGGAGTGACTGCAGCGAGCGTGTCGCACGGCGGCTTCTGACAGGAGCAGAGCGGTTCAGCCCTGGGCCTTGCGTTGCCTGAGCCCCCGGGGCCGGGACGGCTGCCCGGCTTGCTTCGCTTGGCTGCTGAAGTACGAGAGATGCTTCTCTGCCTTAGCCGTTCTTATTAGATACACGTAGCAGTGGGTACAATAGTCTGTCTCTGCTCTTGAAAGTATCGGTGCTGTCAGAGCCTTGAAGTTGTATGCAGATTGTTAGAAGTCTTTTAAACTAAGTGTAGTTTACTGAGGCTTTCATAGGGAGAAATAAGGAAGAATGTCAGAGGCCTTTCCAGTCAATCTACAGCTATATTTACACTTAAACTGATTATTTCAGGTGTCTGCAGAGTAATTTTTTGAAAATAGACCTGCCTTTTTTGTAAAAATTGTCACTTAGTGTGGCAAAGCTGATTTAGTGTTGGTAGGGTTATAAATAACTTTATTAGTATCATACTCCTGAGTGGCTTGCTGAAAATCTGGAAAGTGCTCAAAGTGGTGTTCATATTTCCAGGCTTTCTGCCTCAGTGTTGGCTTGAATGTGATACTGCGGGTCTTATCAAATACAAAAAAGAAAAAATAGGAAGTAGGGTTTAACTTAAATCATCTGCCAACAGTTGAATTGACTGCAGTTCTGTGGTGTTGATGAAACTGATGTAATTTCCATAGTTGTAAGAAACTGGCTTGATTGTAGTGTTATGAATTGCTTTGTGGTGAAAAAAAAAATGGTCAAGATACATACTGATGTACCTGAAAGACAGCTGAACAAATAACTTACAAAGGGAATTGTTTTTTTTGTGTGTGTGTGTGTGTGTGTGTGTGTGTGTGTGTGTAGTTCCTAACTGTGTTCCAGCAATTTATTTAAAATTTTAAAATAGTTTAAAATCACTGGCACACTGACTTTTCGGGAGAAGAAAACATTAGAACAGGCTTCTTGATAGAGCAACTGAAAGTTGTAACTCATCTAATAGTAGCAATATGTTAAATAGTAGATAGAAGTAGGTTTTTTTCACGATGGTAAAGGAGGAACAGTACTGTACACAGTATTGTTATAGAGGAGAAGGAAATACTTTTTTTTTTAAAAAAAAAAGTGCTGTTTTAGTCTTGATTTGAGTGTTTATGGAAGAAGTGTATATTTAGGATTGACGGGAGTGAAGTGTGTGCCTGGAATTGTTGCATTTAAGATTAAAGTTATGATTACATAACAATAGAAACTTAGTGAGGTGCACTGCATTTCTCATTTGCACAAATTTTCCTCTTCATTTCTGGTTAATGGTTATCCTTTATGCAGCTCTGCATTGAAGTATAACTTAGGTAAATCATTATCTTTTTACCTTGAAGAAATTAGTGTCCTTTTATGCTTTGAAGATGCTTGTGCCTTTCTGTCCTGTGGTGGGGAGATAAATGAGGATACTTTAGGCTTTAAGAGTATGCTGTCTGAACAGTTTAAACATAGTCCACAGTCTAAAATTTTCTGACTTCAGAGGAGGAAAATTTCAAGTAGGGAAAGGAATTTGAAGTAGGGATTAGTGTTTACTTAGTTTTGAAATTAAATGGTGCTTTGATATCAGAATTAAGTCATATTTCAAATTATTTATTACTCTCCTGCCTTGGTGTCTCATCCTGTTCTTTTGCTTACTGTGTTTTTCCTACAGGGTCAGCCACTGTTTCACAACTGGCACAGAATTAGGGCTGATGATGGGTGGCAGTAAGTGCACAGAAAGGAGGTGGCTGAGTGACTGTTCGTCAGTGCATCCCCTGTCACTGGAGAGATTGTTTTGCAGTCACAGTCTGGAGCTTGTATATTGATCAACCTCAGTCATGAGGAGTGATTATCTTTTAATATCTAGGCTGTGAAAGTCTAGCCAGGTGGGGAAACTTAAAATCAATTGTTTCCAACAACAGTCCAGTGAATCAGTTTGTGTGAGGTAAGGACGAGTGGGAACAAATAGTTCATTAGTTAGAATCATAGAATATCTCGATTTGGAAGGGATCTCTGAGTTACTCCTTGGTGGTTACCTGTGTGCTTATATTTACTTTGCAGGAAACTTCAGTTGTTTGAGATACATTAAGTTAGAAAAGGCAGGTTATCTGAGGTGGAAGAAAATACACCTGGGCAGTTAACAGAATAGTTAGTTTGTGTGTTTATGCCTAAGGTTATCTCTTTTTACTTTTAACTTCTAAAACAATAAAGAATTAGGAAAAACAAAAGAATTACAAGTGATAGTGTTACAAAGGAAGACTTCAGAAAACAAATTTTCAAGAGATCTGAACAATGATTTAGTGGTATGAACTTCTGCCTTATTTCACTGGAATGAACGTTGATTGAAACTTTACATGTAAATATTAGTTTTTTACTACTCATTAAACTGCATGTTGGTTTTGTTTTAAAAATAAATATCTTTAAGGCCTACAGTGGCTTTGGCCTACTTACTAGAAGTGGATCAGTAATATATAAATCATCAAAATAACTATCCAAACAAACTTATACAGGGAAAATCTGTACTGATCACATAGTTTAAAGCAAGTAATTATTTAAATGATTTATTAAAAATACATAATTAACCAGCAGTCAGTGAATTACATAGCTGTGGTCCGTATCAGCAACATGATAAATAACAATACTAGATGTACACAGAATGTTATTACACCACCACAAACTTCAGAATGCCTGTTTGTAATCCCCACAAGTTCTAATCGCATTCAATACACGTGCCCCCACCCAAGGCAGTGTAGGTTATAGGCACACCCTGCCTCTTCTGCTTCTTTCATGCTTCCGTTTGAGCTGATTCCTTCTTTGCTTTAAAACTCTAATTTTTCTGCTCTTCCAGCTAATGGCCTTATTAATCTTCAGTGTGATGAATATTGAGAAGCTGCTATCTCAGACAAGTTTTGGGTGAACTCTTCCATGTAGCATCTATACTTGCATTCCTCTGTTAACAGCTGTTATCTAGGCTGTTTTACTAAGTGTTATGCAGCCTCTTCATCCCCCCAAAAATGTGGAGCATTCTACCTTGCAAGGTCTACCCCCAGCTCCGCAGTAGTCACTAAACTCTTGAATTTACTGTTTGTGAGCATGATCTCATGATAAATGGTCTGTAGCTTTTCATCTGTCTAGATACATGATTCCTATCTGTATTCTAGCATGAACACTGAGAGTTTCTATTTTTAAATGCCAATAATAACCAGAAATGCTGAACTTTATTGTAGTGTTCTGTCGCTTCTGAAGTGTTACAAGGAGGTGGTAATGTCAGACTTTGTCAGTGAGTGTGAAAGCTTAAGCTCAACCTCCTTGTGTTTTCAGCCTGAATTTTCATAATTATAATTTCATATTTTATTTCCATTTGCAAGACTACTCTGCCCAACGTCTTTTTTAGAAGCCTTATGAGTTGAGTAAACATAGATTGGTCAGCTTTCGGCTTATTTACAGCTATTAAAATGCAGAAGACCTGTACATATTTGATGGCTTTTTGGTCCTGACAGACTTCCGTCCAATCATGAAATGATCTGCTTGCTTATACTGTTAGTGCACTGAATCACTTGGGATCGTGTATCCATGAACGTTTTGATCTTACAGAAAGTTGTTCGTTAAAAAACAAGTTGCTACTGTTGCTGAGGGAGAAAATAGCTTTTAAGAAGTCTAAAATAGAACTTAGTAAATTTAGGAGGACTGTCAGTACATTAAGGATTAGATCCACTCAGCATATTGCATTTGGTGTAGCTGCTTTGAGTAGTGTTTTGGAGAATTGGGATGTCTGTTGAAAATGGTTGGCTGGGCAAAGTAGCTTCTTTGTTTGTTGGGAGGCAACAGGGGAATGGGAGAGCACAGGTCTTGCTTCTTATATAGCTCCTTTCATACCAAGTTGTTTGACATTCTGGTTATGATCAGCGGAAACCTTCTGGGTTAGATGTGATGTAAATGAAACATGTAGCAAGTAACAAAAGCATAGCAGTCTTCTCACCCTTTGGAGGTCATGCCTGAAGTGTCTTCTGCTTATGTGTGTTCCTGAATGTAGATATTTCATTGCTGAGATTCATCAGTGCTGAGCTAACAAGAGGTTACTTCCTCGAACACAATGAAGCAAAATACACAGAGCGGAGAGAGAGAGTATACACATGCCTGCGGATACCAAAAGAACTGGAAAAGGTGAAGTATACTTTAAGATTTGTTTTAATTTAGAAATGCCACAGATTTCTTCAAATTATTTCAAGAAATATTTATTTTTTAAAAGTTTTGCTACTAAAAAAAGATTTTAACATCTATAATGATTAACTTTCAGTGTTAATGACTTAAATGTTTTGGGGGGTTTTTTTGCCTAGTTTTGCTTGTTGCTGCTGGCAACTCATTAGACTAACGTTCAAGTCCAGATGATGAAAAATTAATTCCAATATGAGGATGTTACCAATCCTTAAAGAAATAGTGAAGCAAAAGAAAACTTTTTACAGCATAATGTAATTTTCCATTTAAAAAAAAAAAAGTTTTAAAGATTTTCCCAGTCTGAAATGTTTTGAGGGTGTGAAGATTTCAGTCTTGTAAAAATACAGTGGTGGGTGACTTTCTGTCTAAGGTTTTTGACTTAATTGTCATAGCCTTCTATTTTGCTTCTTGCCACTGTTTACCACATCTTCCCTCTCTATCCCAGTGGTATGGCCTTTCCTGAGGCATTCCTGCCACCTCCTTTATGTCAGTTTAGATATAATTCTGTGTGAGTCAACTCCAGTGCTGTAATGTAGAAGAATTTCATTCTGGATTAACCATTTTGATTTGGGAGGCAGCAGGAATATGATCAAGGATGATGAGTAAGGAAACATTGGTAATAAGGTTTGGCAAGGCCACAGTATAAGGATAACAGTAAAAGTATGCTGCTAAAATTCTCAAAATCCCTAAGGATGAAGTTATGTTGTAGGGCTAAATCAATTTAACTCTAACTTTTATTTAAGGAAAAGCCTCGTTTCACTGTTCCTCCCACTTCAGTCTCCCGTCTTATGCATTTTGCCTGTCTTGCATGAGCAGTGGTGCTTGTTGAACCATTCTAAGCATTAAATCAGCTATAATTTGGCAGTGAATGTTTCACTTTTCTTGCTCTGTTTGTTCTTTGCTAGGATAGTGAGCTGAATTGCTTAGCCAGTATTCTTAAGAATCCAGAGCCTACCTTCCAGAGTGGAAGGGGAGCTGTCTAGCTTGCGGTGAGGGTAGAAAGGTGAAAGAGCAACGGAGGAGGGAAGGAGAGAGAGTAGGTTTCCCTTTGTTATCAGCACAGAGGTTCTCCCTTCATTATCATTAAATTCATCCTTGGACCATGATGAGACCTGGTTTTACAAAACTAAATTCCCAGTCAGTTTCTGCAGAAAATCACTGAATGAATGAGATTGGGATGGACCTCTGGAGATGATGTAGTCCAAGCCCTTGCTTAAAGCTGCGTCACTTAGAACAGGTTGCTCAGAACCAGGTCCATATGGGCTTTGAACACCTTCAGGGATGGTGTCTTCACATACTCACTGTTTACTCATTCCACTTTATGGTGGAGTATCCCGGTTACAGTAGAGTCTCAGCTGAACAACATAGCAGTTCTAAATCATCTCCGTTGTAATTATATAGAATATTATGTGCTGTTTCCAAGCCACAGAAGTTACTCTGAAAGATCATCACTGTAGATTTGCAATAAAACTTTCAGTGTGTAACAAGTGAAGGCCAACAGTTTTTCATGAATAAAGTTGATGCTGTAAGTGGTGAAATTGGTGGGTTTTGCATGGTAAATCAAACTTCAGTCTGTACTTTGAAAGAATGAAACTAAGTAAAAAGCAGGTAGGTATAAAAAGTGGTAGTTACCTTTTTACAGAGAGATTACGAAATAACTTTGTTGGTTCTTTGCTTGGCCTTAGTTCAGGTTAGTATCGATATCAAATCATTGAAAAAGTATGATGATGAGCATCTAGAAAGCAAACCAAATAGCGTACAAATTATCACCTATTGCAGGAATCACTTCACTGTGTGATTCAAAAAGCTGCTTAATTGAAATAAAGCATGTGAGACACTAGGAAAGGCAGAGAATAATTTTCTTAGTGGCTTGTATTGTTTACTACCTAATAGTATAATTATAGACTAGGATTGAAAATCAAAATCAGGCAGAATGGGAATAAACTGAAGTAAATTTATCAAAGCCTAATATCAGGAGATAGTCTTTAACATGCACTTATTACATGTACATAATTTTGGAGTGTGATTTGATATTAAAAGGGTAGTATTTTTGCTGTTGTTGTTCTGAATACCCTGGTTTTATTTAGAGGCTCTAGATAATTCATAATATAAATCCTACTTCCGCTCAAGCTTTTTGTGCACTTTCAATGGAAGCTCTTCATTGTAATAGGTTATTTATACTAAATGAAAAGGTAGTCCCTATTCCTGCTGTCTTAAGGGAACACTTGTTATTTGATCTCAAAATTAAACTTTGTGCTTTTTTGCTGAAGTATAGTTACGATGATGGAAAAGCTATGTGAGCTTTTCTGTTAACTCCTCAGTATCAGGAATGTAGCAGCAAAAATAATGTTTACAGAAATGAGTGAAAGGTTCAGCGCTGATTATATTTCAACAGGTCCATATAAGTGTGCAAATGCAATGTAGTAAAAAATTAGGAAAATGAGGATATTAAACAATAATTGCGAATGTTAACATAAGCTTACAGAATGTGAAAAACCATGATTACACTGAGGCAGAAAAGTCTGTCTCATTCAAAAAGAAAATGCAGAGTTGTTTTCTAGATTATGAAGATGCCTTCAAAGAGTACAGGGACAAAATGACAGGCTATCTTTCTATTTTGCTTGAGTTAAGGAGTTGTTTTGGGTTTTTTTTAAAAAAAAGATATATATTCAGATCCATTCATCCTCAGTGCTTGGGTATTCAGCACCTTGTTTAAAAGTTAGCAAAGAATTAGGTAACTTACTGTCATATTAAAATGCAAGGCATAAATTAATCCAGTATTTGTAACACTGCTCCTCATAATTTTGAATGACAGCTCTCTGCTGAAATTTTAGAAAACGGTGCTAGAGGTGAGTGAGGTGAATCAGGGAAGAGATCTTAATGTTGTGATGGTATTGAAGTACAGACTGCAGAATTGGTAGAATAATAGGATTATAAGAAAAAGCAACAGCTCAGAGATGATAGCAGTACTCATATGCCTGAGTCAGTCATCTTATCTGGCTTGCACAGATGTACTGGAGTGTACTCTGTAGGATTTCTTTCAGAGTTACAGGGATACAATGAGGAGTAAGAGTGAGAGAAAGGTATCTATAGCTGATATTAGCTCATTGGACAATGAACTGGCAGTTGTGCAGGCTGACAAAATATTTTGAAAGGCAAAGAGATAGTGGAAGATTAAAGTAATTTACTTGTGCTTTGGTTTACTTTTCCTTCCCCCAAACCAGTGTCTTCCTTTCCCATCAGCAATACATACAACTTTCACTTGTAAATCTGTCATGGATATCTAGGCCTGCTTAGATGTTGCTAGTCTTAACTGTGTAGCCAGTTAAGCTTGTCTTTTTAAGTGATTTTCCTTGCAGGAAAAAACACTGACTTCTCATTTGACAGAAGCATAAAAGCATAAGGGGAGAGTCCCATTCAAGTAAATCTTAGATACAGTCAAAGAGCAGATAAAGACAGAATGTCATATGTTGAGAATCTGGTATATAAAAGCTTTCTAATTGTGGAGTTTAGGTGTGTCTTAGTTATTACAGAGTTGTTTGGCTTGTGGCTGTAATGAAATGCCTTTAACTGTTTCTGTAAATTAAGGAAAAAAAATTCAAACTGAAGGCAACTGCAAGTTTACCTCTTCATATTTTATATTCTTTGTATGAAAAAGGTGGATATTCTCTGAAGGACAACTACCACAGCTGTACTTAGCTGTGCAATAGAAAATAAGGTAAAGAATTTGGGAGGGGGAATAAAGGCCTATTAAAAAGGAGGTAGGCAAAAATATGTATGCATGTATACACAGCTCTGTGTTTGTTTCTAAGGTTAAAAACATTAACTTTTGTAACCTTAGAGGAAAGTCACCACTGGAAAATGACCTAGAGTTATATCCAAGTGTAATTCATCTATTCAATAAAGACTGAGTTCAGTGAGCCATGGAAGTCTGCAATAGCCTTTGCTGCTTGGAGCTTGTTGTGCAGAATTTTTGCTGAATAGTCTTCCAAGTACATACTATGTTGTTTTTCTTACAGTTCAGCTGATTGAACAAGAATATTGTGCTTATTTGGTTAATTAGTCTTATGTAAATATATTTTCATAAAATAATATAATTATTTATAAACTTTTTGTAACCCTTTAAAAACTACTAACATAACTTCTGTTTTATTTTTGTAATTTAGTTGATGTTTTTTGGAATCTTCTCATGCCTGGATGCTTTTCTGTATGTATTCACCCTGCTTCCTCTGAGAGTTTTTCTGGCAATGTTCCGGTTCATCACTTTGCCTTGCTATGGCTTACGGTAAGTTGATTGAAGAGAAAGGTGTTGATACGCTTAAGTAACATTTCTCTATTTATGTGTGTGTGTGATTTTATGGCCTCTTGGTGCCATTTGAACTACTAATGACTTCTTTCACTGTAAAATTGAAGTTTTGGTCTAAACTAGTCAAAGCAAAGGTGTGTGTGGGACTTTTAAGCTTTGCCACCAGTCGCTAACTGTCATCATTGTTTCCTTCAGACACAGCAGTTTGATAACAGCACCACTTAGGCATAATCAGGTTAGTAAAGGACAGAGATGTAGTTTTGTTCTTTTAAGTAACATCTATTTGAACAGTGTTTTAAGATTTTAGACTGAGTTAATGACTTGCCTCATGTCTTTTGAGACTCTTTGATATTGAAACAAAAGTTTGATTGTTTTTTTACAACAAAATTTTTCCTTATTTCCGTGGTGAACTTTGCCCAAAGGATCTCTGTATAAAATGTGTTATTTTCTTTCCTTCAAAGAATCTTAGAGTTATTGAATATTAAGACATTTTAGATCTTAACCCCCTTGCTTTTATATTCAGATCAATACTAAGAAGAAGTTGCTAATACATAGGATCTTTGGTTTGCCTTTCTGGCATAGACATCAAAAACTGAATAGAATTAATTTCCTTCGTAAAAGTTGATGCTTCACAGTAAAGCTGATTGTGAAAGCCTTAACTGTAGCCTATAAAAAAAAAGGAGTATTTGTATTGATGTTGTAATTTTTCATTGAATAAATCTTCACGGTTTTCATTATGGATTTCCCCAAATGAAGTTGATTTATGGTAGCTGACTTCTTTTGAGTTGCTTGCATTTGCCTTATTCACAACCTTTATATGTGAAGTGCTTTTAGATGCATAGTTTGGAATGTATGTTCTGATGAGAGCAAATGCTAGTCTAGTTGCATAAGAAATACAATATTTTGAAGTATAGTCTTTAAGTTGAAATGTTTCTTTTTTGATGCTTAACATAGGCACTAGGTGGCAGTCTTTAATATTTTATTGCGCTGTTAATTTTGAGCTGAATCTCAGACTTCGATTATGTTGATAGTTTTCCTAGCTGTGTAAAAACTATGACATCTATTTAGTTTTAGCCTGATAACAAGTCAAATTATGTGCCTATTTGTAAATATCTGTGCAGATGCTGTTGCTAAAATATTAAAATTCAAGTAAATGTAATGGCTTTTAGCCTATCATTTGGATCTTACTACTTTTTTCTGTTTAAAAGTGTTCTTCATTGTTTATAAACTCAGCTTTGCTTTTGACAAGTATTCTGCTCTTCTAAAATTACGATGAAAAATTTGAAAGACCATTGTCTGGTTTTGGGTATTGCTCAGTATACTGAGGAAAGTGACATTGTACCATATGCATTCACACGTGTATGTGTGTGCATATATATGTACACACACCTGCAATGTTAAAACTTGGTCTGCTTGCTTGACAGTATTTTACTGTGTGAGGCAGGGCAGGAATCCAGTTTAATGTATTCAACTTGGCCATGTTAACTTTAAAGTGTTATCAGGTAAGATGCAGTGAAACTGAGATTATCTTGATTGAAGAAAGGCTTTGTTTTTGTAACAACTCCTGAAGCAATTTCTTTTGTTACAGTTTCCTCAAATGTTTATGGAATTTATTTCCCTAGAAATCTCTTCATTTGTTCACTACTTGAGGCTTTGTCTAATTCATTAATGGTTTAAAGTCAGTGGCTTTTTACAGAAAGATTCACAATTTATAGTATGTAATGGAACTTTTTCACATGTAATGATTCCTATTTCCAAATATTCAGAGCCTGCACTTTGATTTTTTTGTTGTTGTTGTTGTTTTTCTAGTTACACTGATTTGATTTGTTATGGCAAAAAAAGATACACCATTTTCTTCTAGCTCAGGAAGTATTTTTTATGTATTTGTAACAAAATAGTGTTCAGTAGGTAAAACACATCTGTAATTACAAAAGGTACTTACAAAGCAGGTGGCTATTTACTTGGAGCTTGATCTTCCTCACAAATGTCAAGTAAGTGTTGAGACATAACTGGTTGTTATTTGAACCTGCCACATCATATTCCATTCTGTGTAGTAAATAAAAGTGCTCCTCCCTTCATCTTTTTTCTCAACATTTCAGTGAAGTGATTGAACAGTGAGTGTTCCCGTCTCCCTTGCAGTTTACTTTTCAGTTCGTTTATTTTCTCATAACTTTCTACTCTTATCAGTATAGAAAAAGATTATATTTACCCACTAGTACTTTAAAACAGTAAACCCACGTTCTGTGTAAGGTGAACTGATTCCTGTCTGTGATATTGTGTGCAATGCTTAAATGTAGAGGGAGTGCTTTATAGCCTCTTTCACATGTTTTAATATTCTATTTTACAGAGTTCTGAGAGGGAACAGAGAGTAATGTATCTTAAAGAAATTTGTTTCTTTTTTCTGCCTAGACAGTGTAAGTGCTTCAGTCTGACTGCTAAGTCGTCATTCTTCATCAAATGATCTTTCTTTTTGAGTAAATTTAGTTCTGTGTATTTGTCAGAGCTATATTAGTGTTAATGTAGCTATTTTAGAAAGACACTCTTAAAACTTCAGAAACTCCAATCAGAAGAATCCAAGATTCTGACATTAAGTAAACACATTAAGTAAACTAAACTGCTGGTTAAATTGCCGTGGTCAAACTGGCAGAGGTTGAATCATCAGATTGTGGTAGTTTTGGCAAGTGCCACTTCATTACTACTATGCTCTGTAAATAGCAGAATGCTCTTAAAAAAAAAATTAAGAAACACTTTACAGAATTAATTTAGATCTTGTGAGATTACAGAAAAATCAGCTCTGCTGTATTTTCTTCCAAGTCATGGAAAGCTTGGAAAGTCATAGAAAGAAGTTTCCTAAATGACTATTGTAAACTACTCTCATTTTATTAAAATAAAAGCACATACTTTGCTGGACCAACAAAACTAAGGTAGAGAGAAGTGGACCTGGTGGATTTGTCTTCAGAATTAGTCCTTGATGATAGGTTCCTAAAACTAATTACCTGTGGCTGAAAGGGTACGGTTTCCTTTTACAATTCAGACACTTTTTTTTATTAATACCTCAGACCTAGAGATTCTGGGCAGATTAATATCTCTGCTTGTTTTGAAACATTTTTATAGAACTAACTTTGTTTTTCTTGAAAATATGTTGCACACCAATAAAAGCTCTTGTGGAAATGTGGAAAAGCTCTTCTGTGTTATTTGAAAAACATCATGATACAAAAGCTAAAATGGTATGTTAGTGAAACTCTGATGGGACTCCCAATTTAATTACATTTAAAGGCATTTTATGTCTTGTCCACAGAGCAAGTAAGGACTTGTTATGGAAAGTGAGACTTTTTTTTTTTTCCTCCAAATTCTAGTTTTCTCAAGAAGATACAAAAGTAAATGATGAGTTTTCTTACATGTCAAGATAGTTTGACAAGATCTTTACATTTCTTCCATGTGTAAATAGATATAAATTATAAATATGTTCTGTGTTTTTCTTTTACTCTGCTCTCTTCTCCCTGAAATAAGTGAATTCAGGTCCTGTCAGCAATAACATCATTAACTTCAGCTGTATTGTATGTACCTCGTAAAATTCGCATTGCCCTCCAGTGAAATCATAGATTCATGATTTTCAGTAGAAAATAAATAGAGCAGCTTACTTCAAGAAAGAAACTGTAGAAAGAAAGCATCTCGGGAAAGAAAACCCAAACAAATCAAATAAATATGCTGGCATTCTTATTATGGACATTATGTTCATATTATCAGGTTATTAAATAAATTTGAACCTCTGTTGCCCATTTATTCCCAAATGTTTTTGGGTTTTTTTGGTTTTTTTTTTCGGAGGGCTGTAGCTGTTAAATACATAAACTTCCAATTGTCTGGTTAAGTTCATTGAGAAAGTAGTGCACCTGTCCACCAAAATGTGTGGCTTCCTACCAACCAAAAAAAAGGTAGATGCATTCAGTAGTTTCTTCAGTAAACTCTCAGATCAAGTACTCCTTTCTCCTTTCCATAACAGTGCATAGTGTAGCAACATTACAACCTTCTCTTTCTTTCTTTCTTGTAAATCAGACCGAAGGGAAGAGCACTTTCACTTCCTTTATAGGATGGAATGTGGTGTCACAGGGATTCCTCCTTGGTGAGTAAATCCTGATTTTTCTTTTTTCCTTCTATGCTGTCAGCCAAATTCACACATCTACATGTAATCAGTAAAAAGACTGATTACAAATGAATAGTATAGCTAGATTAGTTAACATACTTCAAAGGAAATACCAACAGCTTCAATAACCAACACATGAAATTGATTCAATGCTCTTTATGGTAGGTATATTTTTATATGTAACTTTACATCACTATGGAAATAGGTTGTGATCTTAATAGATTTAAAACATTTTTTTGCATAGAGTGCCCGTACACCAGTTGAGCCCAATTTATAATAGGATATCTTGGAAAACCTATAGCCCCTGCTGTACTTAGTTTATAGTGCCTTAAGTTTTTTTCATTTATTCTAAGTAATGCTTCAGTCAGATTCATAGCTATATTTTTGTGTGTGCGTCAAGAAGGATTTTTGTAATGCTTAACATAATATTTGGGGAGTTCTGAAGGTTCATTGCCTGGTATCTTAGTATTAGACTTGAAGTTAATTCTCTGCATAATGCACTTCAGCATATGTTCATTTACTGACTTCAGTTACAATTGATTCTGTTATTTAAAAAAATAAACGCTTAATGAAATCTCATTCTAGTTGTCACTTATTTGAAACCTCATTTTTTTTTATTTATTTTGAGACAGCTGTCATCGGGGCATAACAGCAAGGTTGGTTTCGTTTCATTCTTAGCATGGTCTCGTGCTGTGTTGTGTGCATGTAGAGGCTTTTTGTTGTTTGAGAAATAAAATGCCATCTAATCTTGGCAAACTCCACTCTCTATCAGAAGTCTCCATTTGGGACATATTTTTATCAGCACTTAGTCTGTATATCTCACAATTTTACAACAGTTAAGTCCTGCATACTGTAAACTATCACTTTTTAGAGTTTCAAACTGGATATTAGGTTTGATCAAAATAACTTTTCTTCCTGAAGCCAAACTTAATTCCAAACTTGAGCATAACTGTAGGAAAATACTTCCTATAGATCACTTCGTGCATTTTGAAAATTCTTAGTGTGTAGCTATATGGGCAGGTATGCCCTTCAGACAAACTTGCTTTTTTTTTTTTTTCCTCTAACATGTTTACTTAGTATACTAATAGGAAAATATCCCCTTATGTGTTAATCTGATCATTCTTGTTAATGCTTTGTATAAGATTAGAAATTTATGCAACCACAGTTCATTTATGGCGGATACATTAAAGGATTAAGGCTTTCTTTGATCAAGACTAAATATCTGCATGTAAAACAAAACCCCACAGTTCTGTTTCCATACAGGTATCTGTGATGTAAAAATGGAGAAACAGGATACATCTAAACAAAACTTTAACTATGCCACCATTTCAATAGCTGAAATATATTAATTAATATAAACCTCAATGGTTGTCTAACTATTTCAAAGTGTTAATAATACTGAATAAATAATACAGTTGGAAAAGGTTCACTTTTACTTGCTCAAACTTGTAACCTCAGTGCTAAAACACTTCTCCAGTGCATTATTAGCCAAACAATAAAGCTATGTAGATGAAAAGGTTTTTTAATAGTGTGAACTACAGTACCATTTATAGAACTAATACTGTTATCTTAAGGGTTTATAAATGTATATGTTTTCAGGTGATTAAGTTCAGTATTTTATTAAGATTAAAATGTTCATCTAAAGCATTATTGCAATGACAATGTATTCACATATTTAAATTACTGTATGACATCAATATTGGAAATTTTGTCTGTGCTTACTGTGAAGGAGTAATTGTTTCGAGTAATTGAATTATTTGAGTAAGACTATATTAGGAGCCAGCTAAAAATGCAATAAACTGAAATTAAACAAGAAAAATTTATTGAATTACTGTTGACTTTTTTAAAAAACAACCAAAAAACCCAAATACAAAAAGCCCCAACAATCAAAACCCAAACAACTGTACAAGGTGGCTGGAAAACCATATGTAATCAGACTAATGAAGAATTGAGGAGCATGAGAAAACCTGAAAGACAGAAGTAAAGAAGCTGTGTGATAGCATATGGCAGTCAGTGCAGAGTTGAGTTTAAAATAATATATGCAGAGTGCTTATGCATTGGATGTTAAGTAATTAAGTACTCAGACAAGTATACTTGTCCACAGGTTACTTTGTACATGATATAGTGAAAATGTTCATTTTTCAGTGACAGTTGCTAGAGTGTACCATAGACAACTATAGTGAGATTTTTAGACTTATTTTATAGTAAGAACAAAGTCCTGTTTCTCCTGGAGTGCATTTTATGTTCCAAATGATTTAACCACTTTAGATTCAATAAACAATGCTTATTAAAACACGTAACACCATATGTTGTTTTTTTGGTAAGTCAGTCACTTAAGCAAACATGTGTTAGCTACTTGTGATTTGTAACATATTAAAGCCAAATATCAGTAAACTGTTATTTGTGTTTAATAATACTCAACTGCTAAATAACTTTAATTTTACAGCTGTTGAAACAAAAACAGGATTGGTGGGGTAGAAGCTAGTACACTGAAAGCCTTGAGCTGTTCTGCTTATTTAATAACTTGGAGGAAAAATACTGTGAAATCCAACATGATGTTCAGTTGAAATAGTTCCAAACTTTAAATACCAGTAGCATGACCATTTGTATGGTCATAGCCCTTAGGAGTGATTTAACCTAATGTTTTTCAACCAGTAGATGGAGACAGAACTCTTTATTTCTATATGAAATGTGGCTCATGACTTTTCAATTATGGTCTGATAGACATACCTTGAAAATGACACTCAGGTAACTAGTTCCTTAAAAGTTTCACTTGTCTGAGGAGATTGATTATGATGAACGCTGTTTTTCACAGCAAATTGTTTTTTACTGGGTAGCTGGTTTATGTATATCTTGAAAAAAGTTTGACTCTTAATTTTGTAACACTTAGAGTGGATCCTCTTACAAAAGTAATCATGAAAAAAACATATTTTTGTTGCTGTTGTTCCTAAAATTATAGAACAAATTTCTGTGTAGCCAGAGTATTTGGTAGTTTTCTAATTTGATGGTATTTTAATTTTATAGAATACCAAACTAATTCTTCCCAACTCTTTATAAGGGAACTTGCTTTAATTTAGCTTTCTAAAGGGGGAGGACATAAACAGATCCAATAGTTTTCTGAACAGAGGAAAGACTTGGATTTACACTTCCTAAATGCGTCTCAAGGTAGATAAACAATAAACTGGAAAGCCTGAAGCATGAGTATTAAACCTTGAGCTTATGTGCTTTGTTGAAAAAAAGTAATTTTTTTTCTGTAACAGACTGGATTTCTGTGTTCCTAGTTCTTGGTTGATGTCAGTCAGCGCACTGTATAAATTTTGCCAGTTTCACTTTCAAGTGGCTGAAACACTGTGGTAAGCAGTGAGCTTGGCATGCTTCTTTTATTAATTGACTGGGCTGAAATGGAAGCATGCTGTGACAGAGTAGGGAGGTATAGTATTAAGGCTTGCACATCAGTTTCTTATATTAAAATGAATAATAAGCTTGTATATCCCCTTAAGCATGCATTTGTATAATTGTATTATTTGGAGGCATAAGGGTTTGTTTTAGTGGAGATTTTCTGTCAGGTAGTAGATGTAATGGTAAGTGTACCCAAAGGCTGAGGAGTTTGAACATCTTGTTAAGTACATGCTGTACAATATTGAAGTCCCCATGTGTGTTTTTTCTGTGTTACCTTAATTTGCTTGTTACTGTTACAGTGTGAGAGAGCTGTGAGAGTATTTATCAGTAGAGGAATGCTTGGATTTTTAGCTCTTTAATCATGCAGGTTGAAGGATCATGTCATGTTTAATCAGCTCTGTGTATTTAGCGCTACTAATAGTAAAGCGGTACAAGATTTAATG
Source organism: Athene cunicularia (assembly GCF_003259725.1). Classification (NCBI taxonomy): domain Eukaryota; kingdom Metazoa; phylum Chordata; class Aves; order Strigiformes; family Strigidae; genus Athene; species Athene cunicularia. The sequence goes on along the minus strand of NW_020799098.1, from coordinate 16,086,368 downwards.
TAGTGGATAATAGAAGAATGGATAAGCCTTACTCTTTACTATTAAGGTACTTTGAAGAAGTTTAATTTAAAAATTTGATTCCTTGGTAGTCTAGTCTTTACAGCTAAATGTGGGAACTTGAGGCTTAGCCTAATGAAACCACTTGTAAAATTCTGTAAAGAGCATCTTGGAGACCATGACCTCTAGCAAAAATGTTCTGAAGTAATAATGGAATAATGGCAGAAAATAATTAGGTGAAAAGATAGAAATTGTGTATCTTAAGGTGCATTTGAAGGACAGTGCAAATGCCCTGAATCCACATATTTACTGGTTTATGAGATGTGAAAGTTGTAATCTAAATTATATTTAGCTTTGTAATCAGCCAAATTGTGAAACAATTCATATAAGATTATTTCTAGAATCCAGTAGGATATTAGAGGAACTGCATCTCGGACAAAGGCTCTTTTAAGAGCAGAGTTTACTAAGGCTGGGAGAATGTTAATAATTTATTTACTTCTGCAGCATCACTGTATGTGTTGGATAGCTTTGAAGGAAAAGACCAACTCATTTCTATAGAAAAATTCTACATTTTGCTGTTTTATAACTGGAATTATTAAATATAAAGTAAGATAGTTATGCTCTTTATTTAGTGTTCTCCTTTTCTCACACATGAAAAACACCTGTAACATTTTCATGTGAAATCTTTTTCTCGTATTGTGTCACACTTCGTGCACAACTGTAAAAAATGCAATGTCTTTTGAAACGAGCTAAGCTGTTTCAACTTCTCAAATATCTGTTGAATGGTTTCTAAAATTGTACAGTAGCTCAGTATTGTCTAGTTCTTACTTCTTGACTCCCTCCTTTCAAATGAGATATTGAAAGTATTATCAGCACTATGCATCGTATTTCTTGTTTGTTTCTTGGCCTCTGTGTAGTTGTCATATCTTGGCTGATACCAGCTTTTTTATTTGGGGGTTGTGTGTGTTGAGATTTCTGTAGTATTCATGGTGTGGATGAATACATCATTATGAATTTGTATATGATATTAATCATATGATATTAAAAGGTCTCATTACTTCATGCTCAAGATTGTTCTGAAAGTACTTTCCAGTGTTAGCAATGAGTAGTTACTGGAGACAATAACTAGAAAAATATATATTGAGAAAAATGAATGCAGAAAATGTAATTTGTGCAGTGGGTAGGCTAAGACTTTTTATAACAGGCATAAAATCCCATCAGCCTGTGTGTTTATATGTGTTAAGCAGTTTAACGCAAAGGATAGGAATGATTTGTGACAAATACAGATTGAACCAATGTGAGCCTAATCATACACTAAAACTGCATCATTTCATAACTGCAGGCTTTGCAGTTAGTTCTATGTATTTGCCAAAAGGTGTCAAAACATTAGACTTAATCCATTTACTTGATTTCCTTGTCTTTGTGGGAAATAATTATCCCTTATCTCATATTAAATTCAGAGCCACACCTCAAAGTCCTTTTGTAAATATTATTAGCCAGAGTGGAAAAGGATTCTGCTGCAATAAAAGTGCTTTTGTGGATTTATGCAGTAGTCATGGTTAATGTGTCTCCATTGGAAACAATTTAATTGTAGACAATAGATTACTTGCCTCATCAGTGTGAAGGGACAGTCTTAGTGTACAATGAAAGAACATGGGAATGTATTTTAAATGCCAGGATCTTACTCTTTGCATTCTAGAAAGTAGTTTTCTGTACTCAGCCTTTGCAGTAATCTTTTGTACTGACTAGGATTTAGAGATGCTGACAGCTCTTCTGTCATCAAACCAAGTAAATTGAAATGGTAAGGATATTTTTGCAACTCCTTTTAAAGATGTGTTTTGAAGAAGTTGTCACAGCATTACTCTTGGTTCTGCTTCTCATGTGGATGAGAAGCACAAGTTATTGCACAGCTTTGAATAGAACATTAATAGAATGTAATTTTAGTTAAAACATCAGGGGAAAAAAAATGTTTACTGCAGTTTTTTATAGATCTCTATACTACTGAGAAACTAATTCCAAGTCGCTTTGAAAGGTAAAATTGTCTAAAACCACTATTTGAATGTACTCTGTTCTATGAAAGCTTAATTCCTGTAAGGCACGGCAAGCAAGTGTAGTTGACCTGACCCTTTTGGGCAGCGTCTGAATTGAACCACAGTGATACTCAATGTGTTCTATACGCATCACGTTCTCAAAATACCTTCGTCTTTCCAGTGTATAGGATTCTGTGTGAAAGTTTGGATGCACCTTCATATGGCATTGTTCTCCTGAGTTAGTTTTCAGAGTTGAGGGGACCTTTAGAAGAGCAATTTTACTCTTGTTTGTGCTTACTTTGTTCTTAAGAGTTTGTATTTCCCTGTGGTGGTTGCTATCTGCTTTTACCTCAGCTTCTCCTGAGTTGGTTTCACTCAGCTGAGTATAGTCATACTGATGAAAATCAACATAAGCAGAAGAGTGATGGGGTTAAAAGTACAGAATACCTGTGACTTGTGACTGTCCTGGTGGTTGAGCATCTTTGATGTTATTTGTAAGCCAGAAAACATTTAACATTATAATTTTCAGTCTGTATTGATTTGTGGACATCAGAGTATTTTCCTGTGAGAATCTTTCTGGACTGCTTCAGAAACTTCATAAATGGGTTTTGCTTACTAGTGTATTTCAACAAGAGACTATCCCAAATTTAAAACACAGTGGGTGTCTTGCTGTTCAGGTTTTCTCTACCATGTATTCACTACTTCTCTAGCGATAAGGTAGGTGTTGGCTGGAAGAATGAAGATGCTAATATTCTGAGCAACAAATTCTGATTCTCTCTTTCAAATGCTAAGACCTGGCATTACTGCTGTGGAGTAATAATACCTTTACTACTTTATTCCAATCTGTATTGCCAAGTATGAGCGTTGGCCTGGGGTCTCGTACTGAAGTATGAGTATGCTTCCAAAATTGAAGTAGGTTGGAGAAAAAGGAACATGCTGTGTTACTCAGTGTATGAATGGTAATCATAATCATATATATGCTAATATATTTAAATAAGTATAATAATTTAAGTCGTATGTAGTTAAATAGGGCAATAAACTTTCACAATACTATTTTTCAGGCTGAAGAGGTTGCAATTTTTATGTATCACACAAGAGCATAGCCATAGGTTCTTCAAGCAGCAGGCGAATACTGGATGTGCTGAAAATGGACATTTTTGGTTTTCTTCAAGTTTTAAATTGGTGTCTTCAGTTAAAACTCAAGGAGGGGGCCGGGGGGGCACAAAGAAAATTCACTGAGGCTTTTTGTCAAGGACTTGGTCTTAAATAAAATGTGGTGTGGTTACTCTTACTGGATGACTTCTGAGAGTAAGAAAATATCTCTTAGGGTGAGAAAGCCACTCTAAGCAATTCTGGTGTGCTGGATCAGGTTGAATTCTATAATTCAGAAAACAGATTATGCAGTAAAAAGTATATAACAAAAGGAGCAGTTGCTCTCTGTTCAAAGTGTAGTACTGTAAATGTGAGAGTTCTGGAAACTTCTGTGCTATACGCCCAGAATGAACATGATATATTTGCCCATTGTAGAATGATACTGTGTGGTTCCATGAGTGTTAAAATGCATGAATGCTGTCTTCAGGGCTTTTTTCTTTTGAATGGAAGACAACAAAGAAACCCGAAGTATAACACTGGCTCTGTATTTAAATAGAATGTGTCAGGTGGCTGGGATTTCTGACTTGTCTTGCAGGGTCTCTAGAATGTCTTGATTCCTAGAGGTCATAAGTAATTGTTCAGATGTTTTTTTAAAAATAGCATGAATTTTTTACCAACTTAAACTGATAACCTGTTTAGAAAAAAATTAATGGGACCATTGTCTAATCTCTGGATAATCTACTGATTTCAAGAATACAGAAAATGAAAATTCCTAACTTGCATTCTGCTAATTGGTTCTGACTTCTGTGAAACATTAACTTCTGCAAAAGCCTTTCAGTGTATATTAACAAGAAATACCTGTAATAGAAATTATTTCCCTATTTTTTTGTATTTAATTCTCCAATAAGCTTTTGACTGACTTTGAAGACTTTTTAAATGCTTTCCATCCTATTAATACTAAACTAAGTAAATAGACAAGTAAATACTGCCTTGCAAATTTGTTATGCTTAAGGCTGCTGTTGTGGCAATTGAGATAAAGCTACTTTCTTCCTGTGGTTTTAGTTTATAGGATGAAATTGTGTAATGATTCGTTTAGTCTTCTGGGTTAGTTATGGTACTACAGGTAGAAAACTTCTGCATTGGTTCAAGATCAACCTCAGGCTCTGATGTCAAATTTTTTGCACTTATTGCTGCAGAGTTTAGAGCTAAAAGAAGATATGGAATTGCATTTAGAACCTATTCCTTAGCATCTGGTTCATTATGGTGAAACTGGAGATGAATGCTTAATTTCCTTTTCTTTTGGTTATAGCATATATAATTTTTGTAACTGGGAAAGTCAAAATCATAAGTAGAATTGGCTGGAAGAGGGAAGGTAAATTAAAAGCCAAAGGATGTGCATGCAAAAGGTTCTTAGCAAGTGGGAGCTCTTACCCAAGAAATGTAGTATTTTAACCTAAATAGATGTGGCAGATAAGAGAATGTGGTCCTGTTCAGGAGTGTGATCTATTAATGTGTATTACTGTCATGTTGTTTCTTATGTGTTGGAGTGAGGGGCATGAGAAGGGGCAGTAATAAAATACATTAAATTACATCTTTGATTAACAGCTTCTATAAATTCCTATTGACTTGGTAACATTGGTATTTTGTGGATATATGACATTTAGTGGAACTTTTTGGCCTTTGTATTTCAGTGATAGACGTTTGCTACAACCTGCTCAGGTATGTGACGTTCTCAAAGGAGTTATATTGGTCATCTGCTACTTCATGATGCACTATGTTGACTACTCTATGATGTATCATCTGATAAGGGGACAGTCTGTCATAAAGCTCTACATCATCTATAATATGCTTGAGGTAAGAATGTTGGCATCAATATCGAGCATGCTTTTTTCAGACTGTCTAAAATATTGTATTACGGTATTTGTACTTAGAATATCTTGTGTTTTCATAAATGTGCACACACCCATATTAATAAACCTAGATGCAGTGAAACAGACAAGTTTGTGAAAAATAAGTTTTGTAGATACTGTTTCATATTGCTTAATTCCTGGATCTTATTAATCCAGTTGAATGAAAATTGAGAACTGGAAGTGGAAGATGGTGTGTCTTGAACTGAAATGCAAGAAGTGAAATGAAAGAGGTTTTGACCTTACTGACAAAAGTAGATACTATTGATTGGAAGTAGTGGTAAGATCGTGAGAGAGAGCAGAGAATGAAGATGGTAGAAGACATGGAATTTGTTTTTTAATTCTTCATTATGGAAGTATAGCTTTCATTTTATGCCAGGACAAATGTTACTCTCTGTCCTGGCTAGCATAAAAAAGTCTGAGTACATAAACAGTAAGTTGAATGAATACAGTGAAACAAGAAAAGGAAATTGTGGTTTGGTAGGTAAGGTAAAAGAGAAATTATGGGGAAAAAAATTGTTTCTTCATGAGACTTTTAATTGCAATTCTGTGATTGATGATTCACAATGTCAATGTTATAATAGATGCAGTCTTATCTCCATCCTGCAAATATAAGACATAGTAGGAATACAATCTCTTAGAATGACTCAGAGCTTTGTACACCAAAGTTACTCTACTAGGATTCTGTGATCACTGAATAACATGTTAATCCTTCCTTGAACATTTGTTATACCTTTGAGGACTCCTAAAATGGGGCTACACTTTGTGCAAAATCTGAATATTTTGTCTAAAGACATTTGCTCTTTCCTCATAAAATATGAAAATATTGCATAAGGATCACAATTTCAGACAGACCATCTCAGTTGTTTATGCACAGGGTTTTGTTTCCTTCTATTTTAGAGTTGCTGAAAAACATGTAGAAATATTAAATTGGCACTGAGTTACTATGTGGATTTCAGTTGTGTTGGGAAGTATTCATCCATATATAGTTCCATAATTTGTGAGAAATTATCACTTACTAAATAAATCCATGTGCTCAAAATAGTAATTTCTCTTTATTTCAAGACTACTTCAAGTCACTTCTCTTAAAGCTGAGAAAGCACAGCACTGTGTGCTTACCACATAAACTGAAGAGAGGCTGCAGTATTTGCTGTTTATTGGAAGCCATGTGCCATTCCATTTTGAATGAAGAGTTGAATTTCTTTGCTACATTTGGCAGAACCAAAAGTGTGTGTCTCAGCTAAGAAATGCTGCCCGAGTTTCCTTTTTTTAGGAAAGGGAAAAGTCTGCTACCACTCAGTAGTTATTCAAAATATTGCATTAGATTTTGAAGTTGAAAACAGTACTTAATTTCCATGGTGTCTTGTGAAACCCAACATGTCAAGTAGAGGGTGTATTTTTTAAGAGGCTTTTTTACTGCGATAGCTTGCAGCCACAGTATTGGCAGAAAATGTCCTGGAGTCCCACTGAAGGACTTGGTTGATAGGCAGCTTTCAACAGTTTGAATGCTGGCTTGCTTAAACTACTTCAGTGAATTTTGTTATAAGTCTTTGCTAATAGTGCAAGCAAAGTGTTTTGAGGAACTGTTAAATACACTTTCTTTAAAGTAGTAGACTTTACATTTTCACAAGTTTTCGAAATAGGAAGATCTTTTTAATTTAGTTAAATTACTGAACCACAGAGATGTTTACAATGTCCTAATGTTTTCGGCTGTTGACAAAGGGGCAGATATGAGGAATGCAAAATCTTCAAATTATGTGCTGAATGCCGCATATAACCTAAGGGGAGCATTCAGCACATGTGGCTTAAATGACACTTTTCTTTTTTTAGATTCAGACCCACCGGCTCCTGCTCCTTGTGAAGCCCCAGTGTGCGTTATGCTGGTGACAGCACTCACCATGGAATTCTGCTGGAGCCTGGAGCCGGCATGTAGGGTTTAGGTAAGTCATATTTGGAAAAACAAGCAACAATATTGTGTGGTGGGTTTTAATGTTTTCTGTCCTGTCAGCTAAGAAACAAGGACTGCTTAAAAAAAAGGAAGGTAAAACCACCATTTTATCTATTAAAACCCTCACAATATTGTGAACAAAAACTTACCAAACTCCGAGCATTCTGTAGTTGGTGTTACTGCACCAGGTGTAATTACTCAGTGGGTCATCACAATGAGCAGGAACCAAATAATGCAGACCAACTTAATTTATAAAATTTAAAAGCCGAAAACAATACCACTGTAAGTATCTCTCAAACTGATGGGTGTTTGAACTTCAGGTTTATAATAAATTGTCAGCTCATGGTTTTTATTTTATTTCATTTCATAGGGGATGCTTAGAGTAGCATGTAGTACAGTTTACTTGAGACATCCAGTGAAAAATTATTTTAATTCAGCCTTCATATTTTAGAAAACTTCAGTAAGTGTTGGCTTGATTAAGTTAAAGGACTTCTCTCCCTTCAATATCTTTACCTTTAAAACTCTTAATTAACAAAGTTGGGAAATGACACCAAATCTAGGTTTACTTATGTCATCCCAAGAACTTATTTTCTTGTTAATAGGTATGGTTCAGTATTTGCAGGTACATCATGCACTTAGTTCTATATTGCCTCGTGTTGCTTTAACATGTCCAAAATTGCAGTAAGAGGAAATACCAGTGGTCTTTATTAAGTAGAGATAATTTTTCATATTTAACTATTTCCATCTAATTTGAGTTAGTAAGCAATGAAATGTACCTCTTTTTTTCAGCCAGACACGTGCCTTCGGATACCAAAATAAATTTTTGAAGTGCTATTTTTGATGCTAGTTTTAAAAATACTGAACTGCATTGTATAGGCAGGAAAAAGTCTTTCCTTGTAATGCTCTTCAGTTTTACATGCTTGCTGATGATGAAGTGCTGGAGCTCCATGTAACCTTTCTTGCTGTGGTGTTGAATTACAAGCTCAGATTGCTGTTGATGTTCCTCCTCTTTTTGGAGGTTTTTTTTTACTTGTGCTATATTCTTTAGGTTACACTTCAGATCTTTGTAGGTTTTTCAAACTAATTTTCCCTAATTAATTTCCAAACTAATTATCAAAGTCTGAAGTTTGAACTGTGCTTGGATGTCTTTCAAGGAAGCATCTAAGATAACACTACATGTTTATATATTGTAAATACTGTTGAAAAGGGGATATGGTAAATTTGAGGGGGAAAGTCACTGCTGCATATACAAAAGGAACATCATCTCTTGCTCATTCCATTTCCAGTGATAGAGAGTGATAAATATGTGAAACATTTTTAGGTTGAGCTGTACTTATGGTGGCATATTCAAGTGTTGGAGAGAAATCATTGCTTTTAAGGAAGTAAAAAGTTCTTCCTGTTTAGGTGGCTGATCGTCTGTTGTCTTCATTTGGACAAGATATTTTGGATGCTCTTTATTGGACAGCTACAGAACCTAAGGAAAGAAAAAGAGCTCACATAGGTGTGATTCCACACTTCTTCATGGCAGTGCTCTATGTCTGTATCCTTTTTCTTCAATAAATTGCAAAATTTTCTAAAATAAATTACAGAGTAATTGCTCTGCATTAATTTATTTTAATATATTTGAAAAAATGATAGTATTCCTAAATTAGTGTTCCTTTACTTTCAGGTTACCAGTATTTTTAAATGAACGAAAAAACCTTTTAACCTGTTTCAAAAAAAAAACCCTTCATAATGGTATGCCACTGCAGTAGTAGACAGCTTTTTTAGTAACTGAAGTGTAGTAAAATGATAAACAGTAATTGGATGGTTCATGGAACCTTTGATTTCAGTTTTGTATTTGAGTATTTTGGGTCGTAGGGTCTTGAAGACAGTGGGGTTTTGTTATTTAGTGGAATGTTGCAAACATCTAGCTTGAGAACATTTTATTTAAATGAAGGGATAAATAATGAATATTTAGGATGCAGATGAGTTCAGTGTGAAGTAACCTTACTGTGAACTGGTAAAAATTATATGTAAAGAGACAGATGTGATGAATTTAGAATTCTTGTACTTACCCCAGTTTTCTCTGAAATCTTTAGTCTAATTCTGAATCTTTCTTTGTCTGAGAATTTTTTCCTTCAGGTTATATTGCTCTTTCTCATGACTAATATCACTGGGCTCTTTTAAAACAAGAAAAAATTAACATATATTAACAAAACACTGTGGGTACATTACATAGGGAAAGTAATGTCTTGCTGTAAATCCAGTTAACAGGGAGATAGAAACTTTGTTGCTAAATTTTGGAAACAAAATAGGAAGTTACAGTTTTGGTGCTGTTCAATACTGTTGTGCAGGGAAATTATTTCCAACTACACTTCCTTAACCCTGCTATCTAGTCGCGCATGCTATTTTTATAATGGTTCAAGCAACAACCCTTAATGTGGCCTTCAACTCCCACAATAAATCACTGCTTACCATCATGATGTCCAATAATGTAAGTATGTAGCTTTGTTATATAGCTATTTTTTTAGCATGCTTCATCTTTGTGAATCATGTCTATTTGCATATCGTTTGATTGTTTGATTTGTTTATATCAGGTTTTTATCAATAAAAATTAACTAACTGTTTTTAAAAATTGCAGTTTGTTGAAATAAAAGGAAGTGTTTTCAAGAAGTTTGAGAAGAACAACCTTTTTCAAATGTCAAATAGCGGTATGTATAGTTATGCTAATCAGGTAAAAATATGAATTGAGAAGCTGATTTTTTAATTTACTCATTTAATATTGTTAATTTAATATTTAATATTAAAACAGCTTTATGTTGGTGAATTTGAGCATTCTGACTTGAATTCCTCATTTCCTCTATTACTGTTTGGTTCAGTAGGACAAAATTGAAATTCCACTTCTAGGAACACTGTTTTTGCTTAAATGGCTGGTTTTCATTTGAGGTGCTAAAACAACATATTGGCTGTGTGCTAAAGTTATTATTAAATACAAGTTTAAGTTTTAAGTTATGGTATTCAAAATACCCATGCTTCAAAATGTCTGAAGTCGTCTGTTTCCAGAAAGTTGACTTTGTAGTGTGCTATGTTGACAGGGATATTGGAATGCATGTTATTTGGCAGTTGTGAGAATGAATCTTGAAATACCTTCCCCCTTACCAAAAAGAATGTAATGATGAAGTAGCTGGCTTGTGAAGGAAATGCCAGAGTTGACTAACTTTTGACATGCTATCAAGATAGTAGTAGAGGGTACTTAGCAAACATGTTATGCCTCTGGCACTTCTTAATTGTGTTGCTGCTTAGTATGAAATTTGGGAACTCTTACTCAGGATGTCTCCTGAGGAAAAGCTGTTACAGGTGTGCTTTGATGGAGGGTCTTTAATACTGGTATCTGCCATCTGAAATACTTGTTCAATTCTTGGTTTCAAAACTAATAGGAAAGATTACACTTTAAGGTTGTACTAGAGCCGCCTGTAATATCTTCTGATCTTAGCATATATTCCATTATTTTGTGCATATGACTTTTTTGGTCAAAGCTATTTATATAGATAAGCGACCAAAATAGAATATATTTTTTCATTCCAACTCCTAGTTTTTTAAACCAGAAAACTCAAGTGTTCAGTAGGTTAATGTACCTGCTTATTTGAAAACAAATGATTTGGATTTTTTTTATCAAGAGTTAAACTTTCAGTAGGCTTGCTTCAGGTTTTGAATTCTGGTTGTTGATGTGATTGGTTGGGGTTTTTTTTTGTTTTGTTTTTTTTTTCAAATTCATCTGCAAACTTCAATGATATTACATGCAAATGTTAAATGGCAATTGTTTTGTGATGCTTTGGATGAAAGACTATTTACATAAAATCTTAAAATATATCACATAACAGAAAAATTAGCACTACATTTTAATTACCTCATAGAAGATATTAAAAACCAAAAAAACTAATCTTCCCATCTGGGTTGATATTTATTCTGTGCTAATAGTATGTATTTTTGTTTCCAATATTTAAATACTTATATTTTAAAAATTAAGTTTATTTAACTTTACAGTGAGAACATCTAAAAATGATGTTTACTGAGATATTGATGGAAAACACAGATGAGTTTTCTTAAATTTTCTTTCATTAATCACAATACTCCCAGAAAATAGTTGTAAGTGTATACCTCACTTTTATACTGCAGGGCGAGGCCTCTTTCTTGATTTTAAGTCTTGAAATAAATGAGGGACTCTCTTAGAAATGGCTAGTAATTTCTTCCATAAAAAGCACCTGCAATAGTATGGTAGAATAAATGTATATCAATATTTTATTGCTAGACATTATTATTGAAGACCTGTAATAGCAATATCAGGTCTCTCTTTATCACTTGGTGGAAAAAGTGATGCCATTCATTATACCAGTATTCATTATACCAGAATGGAAGCAGGTGAGTACACACATAGAAGAGTGCACAAAACTCATTTATTCCCTTCAAACAGATAACTTTTGCTAGAACACCTCTCAGTATGGTTATAAACTGTAGTGTTTTTCTTCTCATAGATAAATAACGTAAACAGGTTTTTAGGAGAGATTTTCACCTCTTTTGAACTTGAACAGATTTACTGCATCACAGCTTCAGTAAGGATGGATCAGTTCTTCAGTTCATGTATTCTGATAACTTTGTTATCCTTTAAATGTTTTATTTCCTGTAGCTGAAATGGTAATGCATCTTGCATTGGCATGCTGTGTCAATGCTATATCCTACCCCTGGAACTAAGGCTAGTCTGGTCCTGTGGACTGAGCTTCCAATTAGCCTTTGGAGTGCCTTGTTGTAACCACATTGGAGAGCCCAGAGATTCGTAAAGGTTCTGTGGTCCCCTTGGGTTAGATTAAGATGAAATGAAACAAGCGACCAGTTAAAATGTTTTACTTGTGGTAGGAAACAATTTAAATTTGGAAAAGGATAATAAGTAATGGGGTCTTTTATAAATTATAAGGAAAGAAAAGGAAGAGAGAGGAAGAGAGTCAAAGAAATCTGGATCCCCACCCCAGATTCTAGTTTGTCTCAGGTCCAGTGATCTTGGGTGGTGGGTGCACACACAGCAAAGTGTTCTGTCACCTTTATAAATTCATCTTATCAGTTGATTACCATACTAGACAGAGGCAGGTATTGCATGAAGTCATTTCCATGAGAGACAGGGGGGTGGGGGAGGTGGAGCTTGGGTTCTGAGCATGTGTTGAGGGAGAACAGAGTGCACCAACCCACTTGTCCAGTTGAGTCTGTGGTTGTGCTCACCTCTTACCCATTTAGCAAGGTCTGCATGGTATCATGCTTACACAACAGAGCCACAAAGTATTTGGCTTACGCGATAGAGCCAGTGATCAGTGGTCCTTGTGCTTGCTAAGAAACATTTGTGTGGGCTACAAGGCTACAGTTCCCCCCTTTGAGACTTACCCAAGGAATCTGACAACGCAGCTGCAAGGTACCGGGGGACATGAATTCTTTGATACACTCTGCACTTCCATGGGCAGCATTCCTTCCACTAATCACAAAGGTCACAGCTTGTCCTTGAGTTTTTCTGTGTCAATGAATCTTTGAGGCATTAATTCTTTCAGTTCCTTACACTTGTGCATCCTAGAAAACAATGTGCTTAAACTTCATACCTGGAGTGAACTAAATTGCTAAAATAAAGCACTAAATATAGATTCCTCCATGTATTTCCCACTTTTCAGTTTGTTCCAGCTGTTTCTCAGGTCTGCAGTATCTGCTGTAAGGTAACATGGCAACAGTAACTGATTAAGCTTAGGTAGACTGAATGGATGCCCCATTGCCCCACGTTTTCTGGGGCTCTGCTCAAAATATTACTGTTGTCTCAAACGTGGTTTAAATTTTGTGAAAAGGTACTTATTAGTACACAGAAGTTAAATATACTAATTCTTGGGCGGAAGAAAATCAGGTCAATCTCATAGAGACATCTGAGGAACTTGTGAATAAGTAAAACTCCCTTATCTAACATATTAATCAAAAGAAAAATATGAACTGAAAAGTAATATAACAGTGACCTCAAGACTAGACATTGTGTTCAAGAGGAGTTGCTACAAATAGAATTCAAAAGCAAGTAATCTTGTGAATAGAAGCATGAAAATAGAAATGAACTGTTCCAGTTGTACTTCCTAAGACATGTCCGATATCATGTATTGAAGTACTTTGCAGAACTCTGCATGTTATTGGAGATGCTACATTGCAAGACACCAGGATATGAAGTGCCACTAAGCTACCAGTTTAGATCTGAGCATCGTGAAATCATTTTCATGTGGCACTGTGCTCAGCACTGGCTTGTGGATAGCAAGCCGATGTGTGGCTGTACTGTTTTTCCCAGTATTTCTGGTTCTGGGCTTCGGGTCAGTGGAGTCAGTGATCCTCCTCACCATTGTATAGCCATTTAAAATTCTGCTGTAACAGCTAATTCATTAAAACTTCAGGTCTAAAAGAACTGTGAATCATCTACATAAAAACTAATTGAACAGACCATGAGTTACACACTGATTACACGGTTACCTAATAAAACCAAACCTATTATCTTTTAGGTGTAGGAGGTCAACAGAGATCTTGGCATTTGTATAGCTGCTTGAGACTAGCTACAGAATCTGTGATTTCATCCATACAGGCTCCTGCAGCTTTGGTTTGTCATCTGCAGCAAAAATTACTTTTGCATTGTCACTCTGGCTTTTACTGGGAAACTTATGTACACCCAGGTAATCTAAACACTGTGGCCATTGGAAAAGACTTCTATACAGGAGACATAAAACTTCAGTGTAGCAGGAAGAAATACTCCCTAAATTTAAATAGTATATTCTCTTTTTCAAATAGATACCTGTAAGCTAATTTTTTAGGAGACCAAAATTCTAAAGAGAAGCTTTTCCGTCATTATTGAAAGCCCAGCATGCTGACTTCCTTTATACTTTTAAATGTCTTATTTTAATTTCCAGCTGTGCTCTAAACTAATTTTTTCACAAAATACAGTTGTACCTCATACATAGTATTACATTAGGTGCAGTGCATTATGTTATTTGCTGTTGGCTGTTTGGCCAGATTATTCCTTGTTTTTTAAACATCTCATCTCCAAATTTTAACATTTCTTGTGAAGCTTTAGGAATTTCAGGTTTTTTCTTTATCATTTCTTTTTTCCTTAATTCTTTCTGCTTTGTTCCCAGTTTATCAGTCTCTTTGGCTTTGATCAAAATATTGAACAGCCTTTATTTTTACCTTTGATACCTGGAATTGAGTCTGTTTTCTCGTGTGGGTTTAGGTTTTTAAATACCATTATTCTAATCCAGTTGTTCGAGTTAAGGATCAGGGATTTGGGGGTAAGAGTACATTTAAGGTTGGTGCCTCCCTGATGATTACTTGTTCAGTCTTTGATCCTTTCTTGTGCTTTGGGCACTTATTAAGAGGTAGTTGTCACCAGAGTTACTTAGAATCTGCTGAGATGTAACCAAAAAATGTTGTTCCACTTCTTACACACTATGGTTTATAACCAGCTTTTGATCTAAACATATAAACAGTATGATTACCATGGTCAGAATTATTTTTTACTTCCTGATTAAGGATGCCTGCATGATGTGTCAAAAATCTGGAAGGAAATAACTAGGTGTTCTAAAGAGTATTTTCTTCCCAGGAGAGTAGAAGTGCCACTTCTGGATCTCTTCTTGGGATCTCCCTGCCCTTCTTGTTAGTTACCACTGTGAAGTACCCAAGTTCTTCAGAGTTCAGGTCCTTCCTGAAGGAGTTTAGTAATCAATTTTTTGGGATATTGGCTAATTAATTACACTAGTCCGTACTGGATGTAGTGTTGTCCTAAGAACATCCTTTATTTCCAGTTATATGCATTTCTGTAGTATTTACAGGCTTTTTAAAAGTGATGATATCCTCTGACACATTAGCAATTAAACTTCAGGTCTCTGATACTGTCGGTCCTTTAAGCTGAGTGACTCCGTTTTCCAGAAGGATTTATAGAAGTTCAGAATGTGTTATTAATGTGGGCATAGAATTCAACTCAAAAGTGGAATAGCAGGGTAAGTGGGTAAGTGGGGTGAAAGTATTTAAAATCTGATTTGACTATGTGCAATCCTTTTTTGGGCTTTACTTCACAGAACCAACAGAGAAAAGTACATCTTGCTTTTTTCCCCTATTGCATTTATGGCAATATGCATGTTACTGGCTTTGAAATAAATGTTTGCCACCTCTATTCATATGACAACCTTAGTAGGCAGACATGATTTATCTTCATGGAGGAAGGTATATTGTGGTTAGATTTTGACACATGACCACCAAATTCTGATGTACTAAGTCTTGGAATGTCCGATTCTTCCTTTCCTTTTCCAATATACTGAAATAAATATTTTAAAGCAAACTGAAAAGAGTTAATCATATGTAGTCATCTGCACCACCAGCGGATGCATGGAAGTACAAGCAAATTCAATGTCATCTTTCAAAATAGTCTGAGTGTAAATGTGGGGAGTATATAGTATGATGTGCAGCTAGGCTTCAGGGCCAGCCCTATTAAGAGTAGAGATTAAACATGGTATTAGCATGAAGTCTATGTATGGTATGTGCTGACAAGAGACCAGTCGGGGTGATAAGTATATCTGAATTAGTGGTAGACGTCAGTTCTTTAACATTTAAGAGCATAAACTGAGAAAGTAAACTTCTTAATCATATGCTTCTGGAGGTAGCTGAAGACCATTTAAAATGGCTGCAGCCTGTTGTTTTGGTTGTTGTTTAACCCTGTCTTATAATGGAAAAGGGTTATTGTGGTGATTTGACCTTGGCTAAATGCCAGGTACCCACCAAGTCACTCTATCCTTCCCCCCTTTTCCCCTTGTTTTCTCAACTGGGCAAAGAGGGGAAAGAAAATAAAGATAGACCAACCCTTGTGGGTAAAACAAAAGCAGTTTTGATATAAGCCAAGTGAAGCAAAGGTCTGCACGTGGAAGAACAAAAAATACCCAACACAGATTTATTCTCTCCTTCCCATGAAGAGGTGCTGTCGGGCTTCTCGGGAGCAGGGCTCCCATATGTGTAGTGGTTGCCTTGGAGGACCGGGGTGACCTCACCCCCTTCCTCCTTTCTCCCAGCTTTACACTGAGCAGACGGGACATGGTCTGGAATATCCCTTTGGTCAGTTCAGGGCAGCTGTCCTGGTTGTGTCCCCTCCTAAGATCTTGCCCCCCCGTCCCACTGGGGGAAATGTCGGAAAGAGCCTTGGTGCTGTGTAAGCGATGCTCAGCAGTGGCCACAACACCAGGGTGCTGCCAACACCCTGCCAGCTCCCAGCATAAAACACAGCACCGTGAGGGCTGCTGTAGGGGAAAACCAGTTCCGACTCAGCCAGACCCAGTACAGTTATTAAAGCTGTACTGTATTCTAACTGAAAAATAGTTTGGGATATGTTTGTCACCAACATTTTGTGGGATATGTTCAAATGGCTTATATCAATGTTACTAAGGGTTGTCATGATGGAGGATGAAGAACAGAGATCCCTTTTACTTCCCACTTTGCTCTTTGTCATGCTAAAGCAGAATAGAGACCCTTCCTTTTGCCAGTACCTGCACTCTCTATAACTGAACACTAACACTGGTGGCTTGTCACTTCCCCCAGATTCACGAATACAGTAATTCATTTTCCCTTTATTCTTCAAGAGCATGTCTGTATGTGTGAATCTAGGGATGAAGCCTCACTTGTTCTATAGTTCACCACATCATCGAAGAACTCACAATACACAGTACAGGAAATTCTCCTCACCTATTTAAAAAAAAAAAGTACATGTACAACATCAAACAAATTCATAATAAATGATGAAACATTATTGGTGCATATTTTGTATTCTAAAATTTTAGTTGGGATTTAGGACTGATTAAAACTGGTTGGTTTGGATTTCTGAAGCCTTTTTTGTCCTTGTCCTTGCGGGTGGGAAATGAAATTAGTTTCTGAATCATTTGGGTTTACTGTTGAAGCTGCTGTAAAATGCCCTTTCTCCCTTGCTTGTGCCTCTGACAATCAGTTGATGAGAGAGACAAGGATGAAGCAGAGCAGCTTCACTCATTCCTCTTACTCCAAGCAGCCTTTAACAGCTGTGGCAGCAGAGATAACAGATTAGAAGGGAGGCCAGTGAGAATAGGAAAAATAAGCAGAGGGGAAAAATAGTGTCAGCATGTCAGCCTCTCATCCAGTCTCAGAAATGAGTGGGGGTTGAAATGTTTATTATTACAACATAAGAGGAAATTTAAGCCAAAGATGTCCCTTCTCAATTTAATCTTCTTGACTGGTGAGCTAATATATATTGAGTAGGTAATAAATGTCTGAAGGATTGGCTCGGGACATGCTTTAATGTTTCAGCCTAAATTAAGGTCCTTCCCACTTGAGAGTTTCTTTCCATACACGCCTTTCTGGGATCTGTGTGTTGTCTTACGCGGTGCTGATCAGTGATGAGTTGTGGAAGTATGCAACATGGGAAATACAAGATGAAACCTTTTTGAGATTTTGGGCAAAAGTCTGAAAACTCAGTGATTATTTTCAAGTCACTAATGGGTGTGATAGCGAATATAGATCAAGGAATGCTAGACTGAATATTAATCCACTGGTGATAGTTCCAAGTGATATCTCATAACTAGATTTATCAGAAAATATTGTATTCTGGTAATTCGGGCAGTATTTGGTGAATTCAGAAGCATAGAAGAACATACTTGACTTGTTGAAGTGTTACTGGCAGGAAACAAAAAAATTAGGTTAGGATTTCAACTATGTCCTGTTTTTTCTGATATTTAAATTTATTTTACTTAAGGATTTGTTTGTTTCTTCCCACATACATATGCTGTTGTCCTGTTTTGGAAATTTGTGCTTCCTCTGACCCTTCCCCAGACCTTACTGAGAGAAGAGTTTATGTATCCCAAAATGTGCTTTTTCACATGTGTTCATACAATCTCATTCTTCTTGAATTTTGTGTGCTTTTTGTTCCCCTCTCTTGGAGGAGTTGGTCTTTTCTTTTAGCTCCCTTCCTTCAGGCTTGCCAATATTTTGAAACTTTATTTTTAAATGAGGTATAGAGAATAATACTAGAATGTCGTAACTGCAGCCGTGAACATTGTCTTTGGTCTGTAGTCAGTTAAGAGATGATGGAAGCTGCTGACACAGTCAGAGCCAAATATTTTTGGCCAGCTCAATGCTTGGGTGTTCATCTGAACATTTCTATGTTCAGTAGCTAGAATCCCACCAAATATTTGATGTGCTTAAGGAAATTAACCCATTGGATTTGGTATTTACTTACCCACAAAGAAAATGGTCATGGTTATTAACAGTTGTAACAGGCAATAACAGTATCTTCACAGATTTTCCTAATACTTATGTCTTCTAAAAAAACTTCTTCAGGCTTGCAAATTAGTGGTGACATTACATTTTAGGTTTTACTGCACTTTTCAATAATACAATTTCAGGGAGGTTTTTTTTAATATGCTAAAAATTGTGATGCTTCCTGAAGCAAGCTGTATGTGTCTTTTCTGGAGATAGGAACATCAAACTAGAAAAAAAGGCTCTGCCTGGTCAGGGAGGACAAGTCATAGGACTCCATCTCAAGTTGGACTGCTTTTGTGTTAGAGTTCTTACAGTTTTGATAACAGAGCTGATGTATCCTGCTGTTTGCTTTTAAGGTGGCAATGAAAGACTAGTAGGAACCTTCTAAATAAGGTGTAATAGTTGTCTTGAAACACTTTTCTTTTTTCCCCTACTATTGGACCCAGTATATACCAATTTGGGTATCTGATCTGTAGAAAATAAAATTTGCCTTGCTAATAACTTGAAATGACAAACAGGTGTATTGTCTTTATTTTTGCACCAGAAGATGATGATTCTTTTTGAATCCCACAAGAAATGCACAAACTTTATCCAGAAAGATGACTTTATTAAAGTATTAGAAATGGTGACAGGAAGTCATAACTTAAGTCCATTCTGATGCTGGGAACCCCAAGTTGCAGCATTGGATAGACCTGCAGTTAGGCCACAGCACAGTGCAGAGATTCTGTCCACAGTGATACCCAGCATCTCTTCCTCTAAAATCTGTCAAATAATTTGTGGAAAAGATTGTCTAATCCAAGACTTAACAAATCATAGAACCTCAGAATGAGTAGATACCTATGTATACAAATAAATGTTTCTTTGGAGTTGATGACTTTTTTTTTTTAACTAGATATAAAGGAGAGGTTCACCAATTACGTGCTGCTACTAATTGTGTGTCTAAGAAATATGGAACAGTTCTCATGGAATCCAGGTGAGTAAACTAGTAAAAAGTTAAATGACAGATTTCTGTGCTGACAACTGTATCTCTTGCTTTTTCCCTTGATCTGAAAGATAAGGGTAACCAGGACATTTAATTGAGGAATCTTAATTTGTCAAGTACCTGAGATTCTTGGTTTTCAATTTCAGGCTTTTTTGTATGAGTGGCTCTATCTTTTCTGCTATAAGTATATGTTATAATGCTACTAACGTGCATTTATGTTTCGAGTAGTGTCTTCTCAGCCCTTTTCTTTCCTTGGAGTACACTGAGGATGAAGGATCCCCTAGAGAATTTTATTTTGTGAGGCTAGTAAGATTGAAGTTTGACAGAAGTTTTAAGTGAAAATTTCCATTCAAAATTTAATAGTGATTATGATTAGGATTTTAATACCATATTGAATAAATATTGAGTAAAATTTGGATTTTACTTTATTAAAACTTCATTTTAATGATTTTGAGCCCTGACCTGTGTGGTGTATTTTACTTCAGTATTACCAGTCTACCTGAATTTTACCTTAAGCATCTAAAATCGCAGGAGCTCTGTCTATTCCTCATACACACTGAACACCTATATAATATGTGCAAAGATTATCCTCCTTGTAGAAATAAAGTTTTACAAAGTAAAGGCTTTGGAACCCTGTGGTGTGATTGTGTAATACAGCAATGGACTAAGCAAGGACTTGCACAGTACATGCTGAATGGTGATGGAGAGTCACAGACTTCAGACTCTTGAAAATTTTTTACTGTTGAGTAAAAGTGTTTTAATTTTTGGTTTGTATACTGGCATCAAATTAATCGGCCTAACTTGTTTCTTCCCAACCTTTAGATCATCTTTGGGTGTTGTTCCCAGATGTTTGTATGGTGGTTGCTTCAGAAATTGTGGTGGATATTGTGAAACATGCCTTTATAACAAAATTCAATGACATCACAGCAGATGTAGGTATCCTGTTTGGAATTCTGAGTGCTATTTTAAGTTGCTGTTTATTTTGTTCATATTTTTTTAAATATTAAAATTGGTTCCAGCGCAGAAAATCTGAAAATTGTTATTTTCATAAATAGGGTATCATTTGGGAAAGTTTGGTAGTTTTCTGGTACCATATGCTTCTGAGGGTCTTTATAAAGTGTAACAAACACCTCTGCTTCCAAATAGATGGTTCCAGATCCATAAATTACTGAAAGTTTTGTGTAACAGTTCACGTAATAACTACAGTTTGCATAACTGGCAGATCACTGGTTAAATTGACAGGTTACTACTTCTGCAGTCTAGACAGAGCTTGTACTTTTTTCTAACAGAATGGATTGTAGGTTAAAATTCAGACTTTAGGAAAAATAGATGGAATCTGAAATCAGAGATATATTTTTCCACTGTCCCTGGAGCAGTAATTTGAAGTAGTTTCTCACTCCTGAAATTTCTTAGGCTATATATAGTATGCAGTCCTTTTAAAGTAGTAGATGAGATTACTTTTTGTGTGTTGCAGCATATGTTGGCCATTTGTCTTGCATGTTGTGTGAATTCAAATACCCTTGATATGTTTGTGAGAGATAAATTAGCATTTTTTGCACTATTAAAACCACATTTCAGGAAACGAGATCAGAACTTGGAAGTGCTATCTTTTTCTAAAGTACCTACGGTTTACGATATAGAAACAAGTCTAATAGGTGTAATTAATAAATTCCTTTATGCTGGAGGCATTTATGCATGCCCTACATTCATATAGAGAGCATGGAAAAGAGCCATGATGAAGTCATGCTAGCCAAAACTGTAGCATGCTTCAGTGTGCTGAAACAGTGGAGGATAGGGGTAGTGAGTGACAATTCTGCAAGGTTCATTTAACAAACTTTGTATTTTTTGTATGAAGTTCTGAAGATTTATTGTTTCTAGGTCATGCTTTTTTCAGAAGTTTTGAACACCTGCAGTGCAAGTTGCCCTGCCACTTTTCCTTAAAATAGATGCTTTTCTGTCTTAATATGCAGAACTGTTTTGAAGAGAAAAAAGCTTCATTCATCTTGTAATACAATTTGCTTTTTTCATGAGATCACTTGCTTGTTATAAAAATAAGCTCTCATTTGTTTAATTTGATCCCAGTGCTACCTTTCATGTAGCTTAAAGCAAATTATGAACTGTAGGAACAAAGTAAACATGATTTCTTTCACTTCGTGTTTCTGATGATCTTCAAATTCAGTAAATGCTTTAAAAAGTCTCATTCAATTCCTAAAACATAGCATAGTGTAGTTTGTTTTATATATATATATATATATATATATATATATATGCAAGTTACTTTATATAGGCTCATCTATTGAAGGGTGCAATTAAACCTCAGAAAAACTGACTTTGACTACATCAGTTTGTGTATGTGTGTATAATATTTTTACAGAAATATTTTATTAATATCTCTGCTTCTATAAAATGTGATAGCAAATTATTCACACATTCAATGTGCTGGATTTTTTCCAGGTCTACAGTGAATACAGAGCCAGTCTTGCATTTGACCTTGTTAGCAGTCGACAGAAAAATGTAAGCCTGAAAATAAAGGTGTTTTCTTGTGTTAAATAACATAATTGTTACTGAAGGGCAGGGGTTATTGAAACAAATAAAGAAATACATACAGAACTGTTACAGTCCTACAGCACTGATTTTTCTCTGCTTTTTTAATGAGAGATAACAGGAATATTTCCTTGTGATTTATATTCTTGTTTTTATCCAGTTGTTGAGGTCAGTTTGGGCTTTATTACATAGTTGAGAAATCTCTTCCAAATGCACTTATAGTCAGGGGGCAGTTGTAACGATTTTGACATTTTTGAGATATATAGGAAGTAAGCTTAGCAAGATGTTCTTGAGATAATTTATAATTACTGTTCTTTTGGGTTTGTTTTAACTGTGTTGAATCAAAATACAGTATTAATTAAGAGTTTATATTACTTCTTCACAGCATGTACAGATATATAGTGATGTTTGTGTCATGCATGTTACTGTTGTGGCATGGGTATTTACAGAACACACAGACTGTATTTCATTAGTATTGGTTTCGGAAGACAATTTACAGTACACGTTTCCTGGATGAGTCTCTTAACTGTTACTCAGTGCTCTGAATGAGTGCTCTAACTATTAAATGAAACCTACAATAATAATAATTTATGTAGTTTTCTTGGGCATGTTTAAAAGCTATTGCTAGGAATGTGGTAGTTATACCTCGTAAAGAAGTTAAGACATCTTCAATTACAAATAATTATTAATAATTTGTTAATCAAAAAAACATCAGTTTGAAAAATCCATTAGTTTTTCCTAAGGCTCTTCTGTGGAAAATGAGGTAGCATCATATAGGTACTAATTTTGGCATGACGTTCCATATTGCATGAAAGCTGTCATGCAGAGTAGTTGTGTTTTGAGAGTTCAACTGTAAACAAACTTTCAAAGTTACTTTAACACAATTACTCTGGGGCTAATTATAGATGCTTGTAGAGTGATTTAAAATTGCTAGTGTGATGGATAATTGTTCTTTTATCCCTGTTATAGGTTTTTCTGTACAGTATTTCAGGATCAAAGTCAAATTAATACAAAAAGATCTCTAAGCTGGTAATAATGTACAGATGAAATATTATAGCGTGTTTGGATGCAGTGTCCTAATTGCTCTCGATTTAGAGATTTGTATTATACTCCAGTTGCTCTTGATTTAGAGCACTGAAGCTAATCTTACTGGTCATGGTAGTATTACATTTTTGTCTGAGAGCACAGCTATCTGCATATGAATTTCAGAATGTGAATAGGTCAATTATACCACTGTAGTGTGTGTTAGCAGAGATTGATTCTTATCTAGAGAGCGTGCCAAGCTAAAATAAGCACATTCCTTTGCATAAATAGTTCATTATTCTTCCTTTTTTTTTTTTTTCCTAGGCATATACAGATTATAGTGATTCAGTTTCCAGAAGAATGGGTTTCATTCCTCTTCCACTGGCTGTTTTAGTAAGTTGGATCTTTCCTACCAGTTTTCTATCAATAAGATCTCACTTTGAGAATATATACCTATGAGATAGCTGGCTCATTTTGATGTTTTGAGGGTGAAATGATCACCTAAAGTAACTATAGTGATGCTGCAAGGTTAAGTTAGCATTCAGTATAACCTATATCACATACTAATTATGACTTCAAATGTGTTACTGTTTATCAGCCTTTCATAGAAAATTGAATATGTATTTTATAGATTTTATAAGCACTTGAATTGTAGCAGTGGAATTAAACTACATCTGTGCTTATTAAACATTTATTCCTTTTAGCAATAAGCCTGTTCATTCATTCGGAATAGTCAAAGCAGCTGGTTGCCAGAAGGTTAGCAGTAGTGTACTGTTTTTTGGGGGGTGGGGTTCATAGGAGTCCTTGTGGTTGTCCCTGTAATGGTAACGTGTACTAGGTTTTCTTTTATATGCAGCACTGAGCTTCTGAGCTGTTGTAGAGTATGTGATTCTGAAATAGTTGACCCTGTTAGATGGACATGCTGCTATAAAATGAATCACTTCATTATTGGAATTGTGTCCACATGCTGTCTGTTCTGAATTAACTATTGCAGAATGTTTTCTGTAAATAGGTTCTCTGACTTTCCCCATACACACATGTAGACAAGCAGCAGTTATCATCATACTGGGAATGTGGCCTTGCTTTGCCAGCAAAGATGCTAAGTCGTAATTTTCCTGGAAAAATATCAATATAAATTAACTTTCAAATATAACATTCTCCCATGAAGATGGGGAAAAATACTGTTGACAGACTTTGCCTAGTGTTTATCCAGGATTTATAAAAAACAACCCAACAAAAAACCAAAGCAACAGATCATAATCATGATTTATTTTATAACTAGGTAAAGTACATCCAGTGAGAATTTGATTGAAATGCTTTTTTTCAAGTTATGATATCCCAGCTATTAATAGATTTAAACCAAACTGAAGTGCTTTGCTAACTTGGAACCCTAACTGTGAAATACTGAAGTAAAATTTCAGTATTATTTATTACTGAAACTAGTGATTCACATGCCTAGTCCACAAAGCAATTTTGTATTCAAAATGTTAACATAGTACAAAACACTGATTCTGTTTTACTGCATCAGCATCTCTTGACATTTTCTTCAAAAAATAACTCAGCTTTCAGCCCTTGACTTCTGGGGACATTTTTTTCACTTGTTATTTTACTTGGAAGTCAGTGACAAAAGAACATTATCAGACTGTAGTTTTGGCAAAGTTGCAACTAGGTGCTAGTATATTCAAGCCAAAATCTCAAATAGCTAGTGCTGCCAAGGGGAACGTTAGAATAAATTTCTATTAATGTAAATGTTTCTGCTTTTGTCTTGAATTTACCAATTAAGAAATGCCTGTTAAAATATTATTAAGTGTGCTGTATGTTTTAACTGTTTAACTTTTTCCCTTAAAACAGCTCATCAGAGTTGTAACAAGCTCAATAAAAGTACAAGGAGTCTTGGCTTATGTTTGTGTTGTGCTGTTTTACTGTGGGTAAGTAAATGCATGCAACTGAAAAGTATTTACCATTATTTGACCAGATATGTGAAAAAAGCTTCTGTTGTATAAACACACAGTTTATATTCAGTAGAACATAAATGTAGATCACTTAATGCTCATAAACTGAGAGTGCAGATTGGTCCCTAAGTACTGTAACTGCATTGGGTGATTATAGCCCTTGATAAGTAACTTCGCTAATGAAAATAACTCATGGAAAAATGATTGAAAGAATTTGACAGACAAGCACCATACCACTGCATAAAAGGGGAAATTGAATTCCAAGGAATGAAACTTTCTGTGAAAAGAGTGAAAGATCCACCATGCCAACAAAAGTAAGCAGTTTAAGTGCTCTGAGCAGATCATTAATTTTTCTCTCTGGTAGTGAAATGCAAGGTTTCTTCATGTTAGGAAACTGCCATATAAAAAATAGTAAGTGCAAGGCTCACCTTTCTGAGAAGGCTGGGATCAGTAATTAATCTTAGTTAAGGAATATAATGTTCTATGGCAATTTGTTTTCCAAAAACAATGATTTGCAAATATCCCTTCACTGCTAAGTCAGTTTATACTTGTGTTATCCTTAACTTCTCACCAGCTGATACGTACTTCTGACATACATTTAGTTGCACTTTAAATCCTATCTAGCTTGCCTGTCTTGAGACACTTGCTGTAGACTATGTGGAGATGACCAGTTTGTAGGAAAGCTGCGTACTGAACTCTGTCAGCATTTGTTGTGTCTCAGTACTGATTAATATTGGAGTCGTCCTAAAAATGATCATAAAGTATTAAATGATTCACATTACTATAGGCAGGTTCTGTATGCTGCAACATAGTGGGAATATTTCTCCTAGTGCCCTACCAATATATGTTTACAACTGAAGGCAGTAAGACTTGGGAAGTAAAAGACTTCTAGGTCTGGGGCAGGTCTCAGAAGAGAGGAGGCTGCTGTTTTACAATACCTTATGAAAGAATGCTTTTACTACACATTTTTTTTATGAACAGTTAGACTCTTATCCCTAATCTGACCTTGATCTTCAAAAAGACTAGAACTTGCTCTGATGTGTCTAGTCCACTTCAGTGTAGAGACACATCTCTGGTGTCAGATAACTAGGACTGAGATACTGCATATAGGCCAAATTATTTTAATATTAGCCGTGTTCTTCTGCACCAATACTTTGATTTCTTCCCCAGCGTATGACATGCTGTGCCCATTATCCCTGAAGCCAGCTTTGTATAATTGAAAGCCCTAGCCCCTGATCATCACATTCAAGCTGTGGTATACCAAGCTCAGCACCTTCACTCTGCTCCGTGTTTTGCCTTTTCCTTTTTCCCAATATGTATATAATGTTTCCCTACACCTGCCATTTAACTACTGCAGCCCGCTCCTGGATTTTTCCCTGTCTCTGTGGCCTGGAGGATGGAGGGAAGGAAGAAGTAATGTGATTAACATGAAGGTTTACGTGCTGCTCTTTGAAGGCATAGGTCACAGTAGTAAATACATTTTGGTTTATTTGGTCCTGATTGAAAAGTGGGAACAAATTTTTACTTCTACCATGATCTCAGATGTGGAACTAACTCACCTCTTGTATCTTTTAAGTAATTTGTGTTCTGAACATAAATTTCAGCTTTTAATCAGATTAGTGTAGCACAGATATGTGAGAAACAATGTGATAAAATCTGAAGCAGTGAATGGGGCAAAGGATTGAGACTGTAATGTGGAGGATATTGTTTTGTATTTGATATTTAACAACTGTAGTACTGTAAGTTATACTATAAAAGAGTCTTGTCCAGCATATGAAACCTGAGTTTTCTTTTTCTAGGATTTTGAACAACTGCAAACTTAAATTGTTAGAAATTTGAGCCTGGGGTGGACTGGCAGAAGAGAATAAAGGAGAATCACTAGAAACTCTTGCATAATTTTGCATGAGAAGCTGGAACTGAAAGTGTTGATTTATGGCCTTTTCAACTTCTGATCTCATTAAATCAGAGTTGAATCATGCTGTAAATGCTCTCTCACAGCAAAAGCATGTTGCATAAAAAGTGTAAGAAAAATACCTCTAAAACTTATTAAAAATGGAGGTGAGCTTCTCAACTCTCAAACAAAATTTGTCCCGATAACCTAATAAAATTGTAGAGAATCATGGCTTTCAACTTGTTTAAAATGATAACTTCTGTTGTGGCTTGGATACCAAAATGTCAGTTTCTTCTGAGTATTGAAAGTGGTCTGCTCTGCTCATTCTTCCATCCCTTAAAATTTCTTCTACAAGTAAATGTATGGTATAAAATTCCCTTAAAAGTTTGTTTTTCTGTTTGGCAAGTTCTGATTATGTTAATGCAAGTGAGAGACAGTGAAGCTGCTGCTGTGGTCTTCTTTGGTCACTTTATGATTAAGCAGTTAGACCCACTCCGTGGATCTGTGAATGTTCACTTCAGCTGTTCTTAGTCTGTTACTGATGTACATAATAAACAGATTTTCAAAGAATAGAGAATGAATTCAGAGTCTGCATTTGATTGACTTTAGTTACATAGATTGATTTGTGTAGAGCATATTTATGTCCTTCCTGTTCTTCAAATAAGACAGATATTAAAGGGATATAAAGATTTGCTGAAGTTTGTGCTGCAAATTAGTGATAATAGAAAAAGAATCTGCTATGATGGTAATGCAGTGCTGCCTCTCTGGTTTTGTTGATGGACTGTCTAGTGATGTGAAAAAGGACTTTTTATGATTAGCCTGTAATTTGTGATAGCCAGCTACTTGCTTTCTTGTGGTTCAAAGTCCAATAGGGATCCTTGCCTGGGCACACTTAGGGTTAGAGTTTAACTGTAGTGCATTTAATTTCGACTTGCACTGTTGAGGGCCCTTTATAGGCCCGTGTTTAAATATTTGATGTATTAAATGGCTGCTTAACTGTCCTTGTAGTCCTTTCATTAAGTTGTGATAAAATTTGATGGTTTTCTCTAGATGTCTTCTGAAAATAAATAAATAAATAAATTTAAGGATTGACTCTGAAACAAATTGTTAGGAAAAGGAAAGTATCATTTGATCTAGCTATTGAAGAGGTTTCATTTGTTAGCTAATCCTTCCAAGATATCAATATGCAATTACTTTAATATGAATAATAGGCAATTATTTTAATATGCTAATGCAAACATGTAAACAGATCCTTTTTTTTTTTTTCAGGTTAATGTCTCTAAAAGTCCTTAACAGTATTGTGTTGCTGGGGAAATCATGTCAATATGTAAAGGAGGCAAAAATGGAGGAGAAATTATTCAATCCTGTCCTGACTGCCACCCCAGGGAAGCCAGCTGGCAAACAGCAAAGCATGTTTAAATCTACTCAAGGTAAGGTTAACTGCCTTGTTTTGTTTTCGACTGTAATGAAAATTGCTGTTAGACGAAATTTAATATTGTTTGCTGCACTGTCACCTTGTTGCTGGACCTTAATTGTACTGTATCACATCTGTGAACATGAAACAAAGAAATTGACTCAACAGTAAAGTTTTTTTTACTGTTAAGCAGGTATTTTCTATTAGCTGCACTGGGGTTGCCCTGGGGATTCTCCAGAATGAGGGTTCGCAAGAATTAGCAAGGGATATCAGTTTACATACAAATTACACATATTCATTAGATTTCCTGGAAAGGGGTGTCTTATGATAATGAGTTTCTGGAATTCATTTACATAGTCCGAGTAAAAATACATTGGATAGTAAAAATAGTGAGGGTCTTCAGAGGTCAAGGAAAGAAGTAAGTAGTCTTCTTCATGGTGTTTGCTAATTGATCTTCTTTCCAAAGCATGTCCTGTGATGTAAAGTCCAGGTGCCTTCCTAAATCAGCAAATTCATCCTCCCTATAATAGGATCTCTGTGTCCTTTTGTTCAAGTCCCCCTTATCTTAGTTTGCCCATTCTAGGAGTTGCCCAAGTGTCCATTGAAGGCCTTGAGTCTCTGCTATCAGTGATTTACGTAGGGAGGGTTTTAATCTTGTCTAAACAGACAAAGAGGCCTAGGGAAATAGTTAAGCAGTCAGGAGTCCTTTGGAAAGAAACAAAGCAAAATGCAAGCTAAGCTTTGAAACAAACAAAGCAAAACACTAGCAAAGCTTTCATGCATCAGTTTAGTTTTAATAATTGTCAGAAATTCATTTGAGCCCTTTCAAACAATGAAATAGAATGGATTGCTTTTAGTTCATGTATCTTGGTTATAAATACTCATCTCTGATAAGATCCCACCCTGATACGCAGAGGTGATAGAAACATCAGAACAGTAGCATGCTTTAGTTTGAAAATCGTAACCAGAGAATGAATGGTTTAGGTTGGAAGGGGCCTTTAAAGACCATCTAGTCCAACCTCATCTGTCATGTCACTATACAAATAAGTAAATATTTACACAGCATCTCTGGCAGTGCTGGAGTTTAATAGGGAAGCAATCTATGCATTTCATATGGAAATTAATGTAAAACATGACCCACAATAGGTATAATTACTTGTAGTTGTCATGAACACATAAATGAAAAGCTTTATGAAATCCAAATAGGAATTTCAGCTGGTCTCACTTCATTTCAAGTCTGTGCAGCGTGGTTTTCTCGTACAGGTCCTCAGCATTAGTGGCTAATATATAATTAGAATGGGGCATTATTATATTCCTGTGGCACATTATAGAAGGAAACAGAAACCTTCATTGTTCCACTCAACTGAATTGGATAGTATATCTTCCCCTGTGAAGAGCTCAGTGAGAGCCCTAGAGAACTTAACAGTGAGGCTTTTATTGTGTTCACTGTATTGCTTGCCAAAGACTTGAACAGCTTGAAATGTAAGGTGCTCATTAGCCGTCATAGTGTCTTGCCAGCAATAGTAGACTTAAGAATCTGTCAATGTTTCAGTCACAACTCTGTATCTCACCTGTGACAAATCACATCAGGCAGAAACTTGGTGTAGATGTTTATTTTTAAATAGCTTAAATTCACAGCATTGCTTTGGTTTCATGATGAAAGAATGTAATATGAATTGGTCTGAATGTCTTTTTCATTTCATTAGACAGCTATCCTAATGATAATGTTTTAATTAAACATTCTAGAACTACACTTGGATACAAGATTTAATAAATCATACTTATTTAGACTGACCGTTAAACTTACAGTAAATAAATCCTTAAGACTCTTTTAACTGAAGCAGCAGCAATTTTACCAAGTCAGTCAGCAGAGATGCTTATTTCCTCAAATTGGAAGATTTTGATTGAAAAGTAGCAATAAAAAAAGCTTTTGATGATTTTATTTAGAATAGTCTTAACTTCCATCAATGATGAAAAAGCTTAATTTTTAACCCTTTTTCAGGGGGGTTTTATACCTTTATAGCTCTTTATTTACTAGAAACCTCAGTTATGGGAAAGAATGATTTTACCTTCCCCAGCTTCTGTGTGTTTGCGTTATTACTGCTGAGCTCTGCAATATTGGTTAATCCCTGTGCCCTACTTACCAGGTTTTTTTTTCAATACAGTCTCTCAACCAACCTCTTACTAGAATGAGGGTGAGGGAGTTAATCTGGTCTGCTTTCTATCAGCTTATAAGTTAAATTTTCCTAAGAGTTTCCACCTTGTCACAGAAACAGTTTAAACAATTTAAAATTTTGAAGGATAAAATTGTATACTTGCTCTTGAAGGATGGAAGTTCTAATTACTGGTAATCATTTATAGGCTGACCAGCTTTCTAGGGAAGCTGCTGGATTAGAAAATACCTTTTGTAATGAAGTTCTACAATTAGCATTACTTGTCTCCTTTCTTGATGCAAGTTTAGTACCTTTGACTTGCATAGGACTGTAGAGAGTAATCCATGTACCTTCGAGTAGTAGATGGTATACTGTGAAGAGATACTATACAGAAAGTTTTAGCAGTAATTTGGATAGTGCTGCCATTCTGACAAACAATGTTCACTTGGGCTGCTCTGGAGTACTCTCCACATTAGACTTTTTCAGATGCCTTTAGAAACAATAACTCAGTCTTTACAAGGAGATAGTAAATAAGAAAAAATTATTTCCCTGTTATTTACTAGTGTGTTTTAATTTTTTAATATTTTAACAAAATGTGGAAACAATACATGGATATTATTTGCAGATATCTTGGGTTAATGGAGCCAGTGTTCAATTCCACCGAAGTAAGAGGAAGGAATAAAAATAGACATCTTTACTAAAACTGCTTTAGGAGCCAGTGCTATTAAAGTGTGTAGCAGTGCATGAGTCATTAGCTATCCCTAGAGAAGCCAGGTTTATTGTACTTAATGTAGAGGATTAGGCACATCCAGTTCCCGCTAGAGAGATTCCTTTTCTTCATTTCAGTAGAAAATACTTGTGTGATTCACACAATGGCTATCAAAAATGTTTTTTGCCTGAGCCAACAAAAATGAGTATGTAAGCCAGAAGAATGCAGTATGTCCTAAAATCTGCTGCTTATGCTCTTGCTTGTTATCTGAACATCTGTAGAATTTGTTTTCTATCCTTTTACCAAATTAGAAAAGGAGATCTCTTATGGTAAAGCCAAGACAATGTAGTGGCTTTTTCAGGATGGCTTTGGATGAATCTTGATATCACAGATGCATCAGTATTTCTGTGTTAAATTCATTATTATCTTTTGTAATTGTCTTCTGTTCCAACAGGAATTTCCACAGATGAAAATGGATCTACATCAGTTACCAGTCAACCTGTGCATCAGAAGGAGAATACACCATCTTTACTTGTAACAAGCAATTCTGATCAATTTCTGACAACTCCTGATGGAGAAGAAAAAGATATAAGCCAAGACAGTTCAGAATTAAAACACAGGTCTTCAAAGAAAGACTTGTTGGAGATAGACAGGTTTACTATTTGTGGAAACAGAATTGACTAAGATTTTTTTTTTTTTTTTATTGATGTGCTAAGGATACTGAGCTGTTGGGACAGCAGATGCTACCAGAATGGACAGTTGCTAAAAAAGGCACATAAATATTTATTTAAAAACTTAAATTATTAATGGCAAAAAATATTAATTTCTTTCTACAAGTAACTTGGCTTGGTATCTGGTCAGGTCAAGTGAGAGATCTTTAACTTGCCTCTTGGAAAATGTGGTGGATCATGAGTCTCTAGCCTGGTGGCAGAGCTGCAATATCACTTTTCTGGAAAATAGACTGGAAAAAAGCGTAATCCTGTTCTGCGTTATGAAACCGTGCTTCCAGAACATACTACTTTTCATGAAGGTTCCTCCAGTATAAGGATATTCCTGGAAATGTATGACAACTTGACCGGAAGCTTGCCTTTCCAGTTACCTTGTTTTAATAAACATCTACAGCAGAATTCAAAACTTGTGCTTATATCAACAAATGCATAAAGCATTGGTACATAAAACAGTAAGTCAAGATAGTTATTCTCGTCAACAAAAATATTTTCAAGATGTATCTTGAAAATCTTGTAATCAGAATAAAATTTTTCCTTTAAATGAAAGATATACTGCATACTATTTTATCTAAATACTAAACACCAAGGAGAGATCACAGTAATGCAGGTTCTGCTTAACTGGGCAAATATGAAGCATATTCATTTCTTGTGTTGTGTGTCCTGCAAGGCAAATTATTTATGAAATTATTTTTAAAAGCTGAGGATTTTTTGTTGCTGTAGGGGAAAATAATAAAGGGGCACTTCTATATGTTGAGGAAAGGCAGTGTTAATTGCAGCAAGCAAGTGTTGTGTTGGAACTGTATGTATAGCATTAACGCAGCAGAAAAGACTACTACACTGCATTTTGAGTTTAACTGATCAGAATGACATCTGTTAACTTGCCTGAGAACATGTCTGTAAAAGCTCATACTGATGATCAAACCAGAATTCTCCATTTTAGTTGATTGATTTTAGCCAAACTTAAGTAGAAGGACTAGATCTATAAAGAGCAATTACAATGCATCCTA
The DNA here is from genome assembly GCF_003259725.1 of Athene cunicularia. Lineage (NCBI taxonomy): Eukaryota > Metazoa > Chordata > Aves > Strigiformes > Strigidae > Athene > Athene cunicularia. Next base: position 16,053,687 of record NW_020799098.1, on the reverse strand, counting down.
ATTTCTGGTGTGAGATACAGTTGTGGGAGAACTGATCAAAGATGGTTTGGAATCCTCAGACCAAGAATGGAATAAATTTGAGCTCAAAACTTAGGCTGGAGTCTTGTATCAGAAGAGACTCTTCAGTTAATGATAAATTCTTCATATATTGTTGTTGAAACACAGCATATTTAAGTAAGCACCAGTTTCACTTTCCAAGGGAAGGTATCATAAAGCTACTTCAGTGCTTAAAAAGTGAAGACAAAATTTGCTTTTAGCTAATTTCATAATTTGTCACAGTGTGAGCCAAAGGTTATTTGCTTTATGAACACCTGAAAGTTTAATGTGTGTGCTAACCCCTGAAACTTGCAGGACTACAGTGATATAGCAGATGGAGACAGTTGGACAGTTACGTATCTGAGCAGACTTGGTAATGAGCTAACTTTGCTGTACAGGTTAACGTGGTCTGCTCTGTTGGGAACTTACTGCTGCCTTTCCTCTCCCATCAAAAGTAGCTGGAGTAACGGCCAAAATCTGTGGTTACTGTTGTTCAGGGATGAAAGTAAAAAAAAAAAAAAAAAAGTAATTGTGCTGGGAAAAAAAACCCTTAAATTCTTTAATATTTAATGTATTTTATATTAATTGGAGATGTTCACACATTGAAATTCAGATTATCTGTCAATTTGGTGTATCTTATTTTTGAATTATTTAGCAGTTGCTAAAGAAGGCTTGGAATTGCTTTCGGGTTTTTTTTCTGTTGAATGACATTCTGTATCAATTTTATAAGTGCATCTTGTGTGAAAATAAAATTCAATTTTGTAATATTTGTTTAAAAAAGTACAGCGTTGACATTTCTTTCTTAGTATTCAGAGTTGGTGAACTTGCAGTGTATCTACTGAATTAAATTCCAATTTCCATAAAAATTCCTGCAAATGTGGGACATGAATGTGCGTAAGAACTGAGTTATCAGTGGCTTTACTTCTGATTTATTTCTGTACCAGTTGGTTATTGCCACTTGTAGGAAGAAGGTATTAATGCCAACGTACTATTTTCTTTTTTAAAGACAAAACCCATGTAAATGAAAAAATACTGTCTTAAGGGAGTTGTAATTTATGTAGTCCGTTACTACAATTGGACTAGTTCCACCTACCCAGCAAAGCCAAATGCAGTTGCAGTATAAGCTTAGGCAAGTCCTTTCCTGAGCACATGACAATGAAAAGGTAATGGCTAACTGCGCTTAAGTCCAGGTCCTCGCCCAGACCCTCATTTGAGGCTGTGAGCCTTTGCTGCTTTGTTTTTACATTTGAATTGTGGTTACTAGATGTAAAGCAGTATAGGTGGGCTTTGGGATATGACTGTTACATCTCTGTTGTGTAGGCATAACTTTGTTAACTTGAGGATCACCATAATTCAAAGGTATACTTGAGGCACTGGTTATAGAGGGCATTGCAAATGCAACATTTGCCCTTAAATTCTCTTGAGAGTCTGCCAGGGGCCCAACTGGGTGTGAAATTTCATTATTTTCTCTTGCTCCAAGCTCTATAATTGTTCTCATGGATTTTTTCATGATTATTAGGGATTCATTGAATATCTAGTGGTGCATCTTTAATGAAAGGTCATAACTTCTCTGACCCTGGGTAGTCCTCTCAGAACTCTAGAGGTGGCTGAGGGAGAACGAACCACAAAACAACAAAAAAGAAAAAACAGCAACCCCGAATTTCTTGTCTATAGATACAGTTCTTTATTTCTTTAGGTTTTCATGAAGAGCTTCTGTCTCAACAGTGAAATAAGAGCATCAGGGGTTAAGTAGTGAATAAATTGAGTTATTCCGTTCATAAATGCATAAATTCAAAGCAGTGATATTTCAACTAAAGTCACAGTTGCCAAATTAATTCCAAAAGTACACACTGAGTACAGTGTATATTCATAGTGGGAGCATTAAGGAACAACTGTGTTTTCAATAGGATTATTTAATTAATCTTTAGAAGTCTTTCAGATGTTCATCAGCTGAGCAGAATTTCCCCTCAAGCAGAGTAGTTTTACAATCACAAGTATGCTGTTCATTTACTTGCCTCTTAATTTAGAGTGGGTTTGTTAAAACTTTTCAGCTTGGTCTTGCTTTTTTGTGGTGCAAAATTTTTTGTGTTCTAATTTCAGAAATCTAGTTTTGTAAGTCAGTATAGTTGTTGAGATCACTGTTGTTAAAGCTGGTATTTGCCCAGTTGTGGCTGCTATGCCAGCTCAGCTGTTGGGCTACAATTCTGAATCACTTTGGTCATGGTAAGCAAGGATGAATGCAACTTAATTATAGCACAAATGCAATCATTCTGTGAAACTTCTGAAACATTGCAACATATTTTCTTAGAAACTGGTTTGTTCCATTGTGAGTAAACTAGGAGTTGTCACCAACTGTGTCAGTCTTGGGTAATTGTGGTTTCAGAAATGCTTTTCACAATTACTAAACAAAGTTTGCTCTTAAACTTCAGAGTAATTGCTCTTTCTTAGAAATTTGGACTATGTTAATTTTGCTGACTCCAAGGAAGCAAATACTTTTGTGTAAGTGCAAAGCAGCTAGCAAAGGGGGCTGTAACGCTGTGAAAGCAGTGCAACAGGACCATCTTCATCTCAGGGAAGTTTTTCTGTATATAGTGATACGAGATGCTTAGACTATGAAGGCTATCAAAAACACCTAACATATCACTTCTATATGTTTTTAGGAGAATAGTATCTTCCATCAGCCATGCAAACTAAGCCTGGACCTGGCTACACTTTTTTTAGGACTTCAGTATCTGTTATACTCTGGTTTAGAAAAAGTGCTGCCAGCTGAAGAGTTATAAAGAGGGATCATGAATATGTAACACCAACGAACACTCTTTAGTAAGATCACAGCTTTTACAAGAGAAAAATCAAAAAACATAGTTTTTTAGATTATTTCCCAGTTTTGACCACAACACTATTATCATGTTTGCAATGAAATAAACTCAGATTTTAAAATGTGCCCTCTTGTAAATGTGCTGCCCACCTGTACCTCACAGCTACTGTTTCAGGTTATGAAGACTGTCATTTCTTTCATTCATTACTACTTCGTAGAAGAGTAATGCTGTCAAGCAGAGCCAAGGTTTCATTTGTAACTGGAGGCAGTTTTGTCTTACAGCTGAACTGCAGAAAAAGTTGAGAGAGCAAGAGAGGAGTCGATTCTTTGTGAGTACAAAGGTGTGGGTTGCAGCAGCACTACCTTGGGTTCTAATTTTTTTAGGGTGAGTGGTGCGGTTCTATTTTAAACTTTGTTAAATAAATCCTTTATTGAATAGGCAAACACATTGCATGGATTATACATTATCTTACATTTACTGTATTGACATATTTTTATCAGAAATTGTTAATCTGAGATTGGTGGTATGAGAGCAGTGTTGCAAGGTAAGAGCAAATTTTGTTGTTCAGGGACACAGGTTTTGGTGTTGCTTCTTCCCAGCCATGCTCAGTTTGTTGGACAAAAGCAGTAATAAGTTTCTGTGTATGTTGACTGCTTTGAGTATCAGAAAGAGTATGTTCCTGTGGTACCCTGTCCTCACAGATGCTAGTATCTGCTGTTCCTGCTGAAAATAAGTATCAAGGTAGCTCAGGAATCGCTTGTTTTATGCTGACAGTTTAAAACAGGTAATTCAGTGAAGTGGAATTTTGGAATCATTGGAAGTGATGCCTCTGATCTACTGAGAAGTCTGGCAATAAAACTTAAAATTCACCACTGAACAGCACATTTTTAGGCTCGGTACACCAAATCAAAACAGGAATGTGTTTGAGTTGATGCTAGCAAGTACAATCCTGGTGACAGGACTGTCAGTCCAAAATTTTCCTGCAGATTTGATTTGAACTTGACATTCTTGTTAAAGGCAGCCATATAGCTATCAGCCAACTTATTTCTATAGCTAAGGCAGCAGAACCTCTGCTAAACTAGTCTCTTCTGGAAACAATTCTTGAAGTGTCATGTATATATGTATCTAACTCAAATCTATGGGATCTTGTTTTCAGGTCAGTTAACACTTTGTGCCCTTTGGACTCCTGCAAGGCATAGCTGTAATGAAAACGAATCTTGCATTGAGGCTTGGCACTAGCTACTGATTTGAGACAATGTTCTTAATAGAGTGGCAGAGAACCCCCCTGTTAGGCTGACGTAAAAATTTGAGTTGTCTTTAGCCACTTAAAATTACCTTGACAAGTGAAGGAGGAGAGCAAATTCTGCTCCATCTGAGGTAATAGTTTATGGTACTTGTTTGGTCATTTAGTGACCACATGCTGTTCTGCCTCCATGCAGGCAGGAGTAAATTCTCTAGCTAATTTTTGTGGTAGACCCTCATTTCTTAAAAAGCAAAGACCAAAGCCCCAGTGTGTATTTAATAAGTGATTTTTTTACAATAGATGTTCTGCTAATGGCATCAGAGTAATTTTACGGAATTGATTTACCTGCTTTGTAGATCTTATATTCAAAATGACAAGTTGCATAAGTTAAGTTTCAGCTTTTGATCTGAATACACATGTCACATTGCTATTTAATTGATTTGACGAGTTTAGTTTCTAAAACTAATATTTCAGTAGTCCCAATTTTCCGTAATGTAGATTTTTCTCCCAAAGGGCATGTGGGCAGTAGGTGTGCTAAGTTCTTGATATGCTAACCAAACTGCAAACCCTAAGAAAGAAAAATACAGGCTCCATAGTTTCACATAACCAATGTGAGGAGGAAGATAATCTCTGGTGTGAGCAGTCCATGAGAGCAGCAAGAGAACAATTCACACTATACTCAGTTTGCAGGTCTTACAGTTCACTTGTAAATTCTCCTTATAGTTTAAACACCAAGGAAATGAGCTAGTTCTTAAATCTGTTTTCCATGCTGTCATTTCGGGTATGTCAGATTTTCATTGGTTATTCTAGTGTTCATCCAGGCCATAATCTGCAGGGTTGGTTTTTTTAAGACAAAAGGCTGAATAGATCTTGTCTGTAGAGGAAAATATTCTCACTGGAATTTAACTTGGGAAGGAGTCTTGGACTATTAAAAAAATGTTGGTTGTCTTATTTTATAGTGATTACCTTTTCTTCCTCTAAAGACAATTGCTGGCGTTTGGTTTGCCATAATATTCGAAGTAGCTGTCAGCAGCCTGTTGTGAATTGTGAGGTGGGGATCAAATTGTCAGTGTTATGATTTCACTACTGGATAGTACAAGGACATCTGGTAGCCTTCAGACACAATCCTACAGTGGCTATAAACCAGAGCTCTTTAATTAATGAGAAGTGTGACCTAAAAGCAACATGAAACCTGTTAATTCTGTTTAGCATATTGTGAAGCATTTGGAAGTCTCTCCTAGTGTCTTGACAAGGAATTGTTCAGGATATTTTCCACAGAAGAAATAATCAGTGATTTTTTTTTTTTCCTCCTGCCTACTGTAGGGTAATGCTTATTAGACTGGGGCTTTGAAAGCCTGTGTCATTTATATGGTTGCTAAAGATTTACAAAGAATATATATATTATTTCATTTATTTAAAAACAGGGACGGGGGGGCTGATAAATAACTTCAACCTGTGGAAAAAAAAATGTTTGAAAATAGCCTCTGCAAATGAAGAACTTCATACATGAAGTGTAACAGGAGGAATGAATGACTTGCATTTGAGTGCACGTTTCCAGAGATGCATTTGTATATGTTCACAGGGTAGGGACAAAGTGTAGTGTAAAGTCTGCTTTTATTGTCATTCCACACTCCAAAGCTGTGCCATTTTGTCACCCTGGCTGTCAGCCTAGCCCCTTCAAATCAACCCAACGGTCCCTAATTGAAATTTGGCTGCAATGCTAGTTACTGGGTCCTTTTGTTCCCCCAGATGGACACCTCGTCTTTGAAGCATGTAGTTGCCCCTGCAAAGGTACATGCTCAGGTCTTGGGGGAAGGTCTTCCTCTGAGCAGCATTTTCTCTGATACCAGACAAGAAACCCTTGTAGAGCAGGATCTGGTTATGTAAATGAGAACAAAACCCCTTGTTCATGGATAGGTGTAATCCTTGACTGACTGAGCTGGAGGATAGAGAGGGGCCTGGCTTTGTGCACTTGATAAGAGCAGGTATTTCCTCTCCTTTTTTACATTGCTCAGGAATTCGGCCAGGTATGGTTTCCCTCTGCTGACGGGTGCCAAGGTGAGGCTATGGCCTGATGTGAACTCTGACAGGCTCTCTTAGATGTAGATTGCATGTAGAGAAAAGAGCAGAAAATGGAGGCCTTTGTTAAAACCCCCTTTGTAACCATAAATAATGAACCTTTGTATCACAGTACAGAAGTTTCCTCCTTGACCTGATGTTGTAGTAAGTAAATGGTACACTTGCATTCGAAGAGAATCATTTAGAAAGACTTCTCTTGCATTGCAAAGCCAACAGCTAAGTGCCCAGACGAGGGGTGAGGGATGGTGCTGTGGTGATGATGATGGTGTGATTTGACTGGCACAGGAAAAAGGCAGACAGGCTTTGTTCCATGTAAAATGGGGTGGGGTTGTGTGTGGGCATGTAGCAGCCTGGCACATACACTATGGGAGATGGGGGTAAGAATATCTGAGCTACTGCCAGTGCCTTGTAGAAGGCAAAGGAGGCATTTATAGGAGTTGTCCTACAAGTACAGCAGCTCTAGCCCTTCCATGACTGGACATTTTTTAAGCTACTTGCCTTATTAGGCCATACATACACACAACAGTCACAGTTTCTAAAGAATCAGGGAAGACAGTCCAGTACACTAGGCTGGAGCAGCCAGAGTATTTTTGGAGGCCAGTGCCATAATTTAGGTCTTTCCAGTTTTATTCTGCCATTTTTTCCTCCTTGTTGCTTGTTCCTCTGTGTTGGTGCTCATCACATAGTCTGGCACGGGTAGCTGGGTTCCCTGCCACAAAAGCAGCGGCGACCAGCTTGATGTCAGGGCTGAGGTTTGTCCTCTGAGCTATTCAGCTGGTTTCTGCCTGTTTTGTTTCAGTACTCACCACTGAACTTGCTTGTTTTGCTTGTCTACTTTTTTTCAACCATGTTACTAAAGCCTGTTTCATGGTACCAGAAGCTGGATAGAGCTACTTACTCTAGTTCAAGTCCTGTCCAATTCATGTACTTCCTAATATTCACTTCACATTTTTCTCAGTCTTAAATGCCAGATTTCCACAACCTTCTGAAACAGTATATAAGTACACTGCAAATGCTGCTATTATCTGTAGCAAACTTCCTACTGTCTGAATTAAATCTTACTGAAATTTACACACTCCACACCCCCCTCTACTTTTTGTCCATCCTGAGCATGGAGAATGAATTACTTGCCTCTCCCCCTCTCTCTCTTTTTCTCTTGCATCCTTGGCAGCTGACACTGCTTCATGTTTCCCTTCAGGCTCCTTTGCTAAACAACCCCAATGAGTTCAGCTTCTCTTTGTGCAGGCAGCTTGTCTCAGGCTTGTCCTGGGCACAGAACTCCTGCTGATGCCTTCCTACCCAGCTGAGATAAACCTGAAGATTACATCAATTGGCTTTCACTTGACGTATCCTGGTATGGGATTTACTACTGTAAAACAGGATGCCACTTTGACCCAGGAGAGTTTGAATGCACTGTGAGATCTGTATGCTTTCTATGGAACTTCCTAACTGTTCCCAAGCCTGCATTTGTGCTGCAGTGTAGTGCTGCCAAACTGTAAAATCCTGTATTAGGGTGGCTTAGGTTTATTTTTTTTACCATGTGTTTCTACAGTTAGTCAAGTTTGTTTTGAACTCCTGTTCTGTAGTGTGTCCACAGCCCCTCTTCTACCTTTCTCTGGCACCAGCACAGTACTACTGATTAAAAACACTGAATGGCAATGGAGCATGAAAAAACCTCTGCAGAATCTTAGGCCTGTGTGATGATGAACTAGTGATAAATACTCCTCAAGCAGGATTTCCCAATAAGCTTTGTCAACTGCTGCAAGCAATTTTAATCTGTACTATGTTTCCTTAGTTTGAAAATATCATATGTGAGAGTATTAAAGGCCTCATGAAAATCAACATATGTGATTATCTGCTGCTTCTCACCTTATGGTGTATTATGCTGTTGAAGGGAAATGCACTGGTTTTAAATTTATGCTGGCTTTCATTCATCATCATGTTACTCTTCAAGCACTAAAAAAGAACAAAACCCAAATCTGACTACTTGCCCAGAAAAATGTTGGAAGACTGCAGTTGGTTTGATCTATCATTTCCTTTTTCCCTGCTCTAAAGATTGATTGCTCTTTTAAATCGCAAGAAAACTGCTAATGACTCTGTTAGCTACTTTTTCGTGTTTTTTTGTTTTGGTGCCCAGGATAAGACCTAAGCTGAGTGAAAAATCTCACCTCAGTACTGATGTGGGAGGATCTGTATGAGTCCCTGTGAAACTGCTGGTGGTATACTTGGTAGGGAGAATGGTGGGTTTGAACCACTGTGTTTTGCCTTTGTGTGATATTGCCAGAAAGAAGGTCTGTATGAATGGAGTAAGAATCTCATGTGGTGCAAAGTCTTAATAATGTGTCCTCAAGTACCTGTAGGGACAATAGGAGGAAAGTGCAAACCTAGCACCAGAATCAATGTTTATTGAAGGACTTGAAGGAGAAATAGGGAAGAAATGAGATAAACCTCTGAAGTGTCTTGTGATGTCCTAATGTCCAGTGATGAGAAACAAGAAAGCAAAGTTCTGTCAAAGTGAGCCAGGCAATGCAGTGTCCCACCATGACCCTCAAAAGTGAGGGCTGTGGCTCTGCCCCTGTCCCTGTCCTTTGCTAGCTTGGGGAGAAGAAGCAATGTGCAGCTCAGGCAGTATTCAGGCATCTAAACATGTTCAGTGGAGGGATTCCCCCATATTCCTTCCTGTCCTTCCCTTAGATTTACAATAATGACCTAATTTCGTCTGGTCCTTAGACTTTAGTGCAGATCAAGCTGTTATTTCTTACCAATGGGCTCCTGTTACTCTTTTCCTCCCAAATCTTACTTAAAGCCTACCCATCCTGGAAAGTTGGCAGGCAAAGAGGCTTTCTTTGTTAAGAAGATTCCCATCTTCCTCAACAGCTCATGAAGTCATCCCATGGCTGTGGGTGACAAAGCCATCTTAAAAACATCATCTGTGTGCTTGTCTCCAGGAAGTATTTGGTTCCACCTGATTCTTGAGCAGAAGGATCAGGATTCACAAGTCTAGAGCAGCATCACCACTACTTTCTCTCCTGTTCAAGCCTTCCTTGAAAGTATCTTAGTTGAGCAGCCAGGATCACTCAGTGCATGACTCTCGGCTGTCTTCGTGCCTCTCCAGTGCCTTCGGGGCTTGAGTGCTGACAGAGACCCCATCTCCTGGGCAGAAGCCCTTCTATCATGTCCAGCTGAAACTCCACCAGTCCCTGCTGCTTTTTCCTTGCAGTGATGCCTGTGAAATGTTTTTCTGGCAAGGCATTTGTTATTTTCCCCAACAAGGAGTGCATCCTTATTTGCTGGCAGAATATTGGAGCAGCAATTTAAACCATCTTTAATCTGGTGAATATCTGTTAAGAGCAGAAGCAGAGGAAGCCTGTGATATGTTCATTTCCCCTCTCTTTACCCTAGCAGATAGAACGAGCAACGAATCACTTTCTTCATAACAATATTTTTAGTGGAAGACTGCTCTCATACCTCTTACTGATCATCTTTTTTTCTAGACTAAAGTAGCTGAATGGTCTTCCCTCTAGACTCTCCATACTTTGCCTGCATCTTTGAAGTGTTGTCCCCAACAGTGGAGGCAGTTCTCCTGTCAAGGCTTCTTTGGGAACAAAACTAACAGAATAATTATTTCCTTTCTGTGTTATGCTCCTATTAATGTATCTTATAGTTGATAAAGCAAATATTTGTCTCTGTCAGCATAAACTTTGGACATTTTCCACATAGGAGCATGGCCAACTGCACCAAGTCTGGGCTAGCCTTTAAAAGGATTTAGATACTAATTAATATTTATAATTAGTTAATAATAATTAATATGAATAATAATAATGCTGAATACTTTTAGAGAACTAATCTCTTGCATATTCTGCTGAGATTGTCACTTATTAAAGTATGATAGCCACAAATTTGGATTAATGGTTTTGCTTTGGGACCCCAGTGTCTTGATTACAGATAATCACAAGTTACTTTTTTTTTTTCAAGATGTGAAGCAGGCAATTAAGATGCAATATTGCCTCCACTTACAATGTCACTATCTTGACATGAAATCCTAGATATAGCACTGTGAAGGAGAGATGAAAGGTGCAAGCTTTGCCTGATTTCCTTTGCACTTCAATAATCTACATTTACACTTCCAATGAAGTGTCAAAGATTTGGATGTTATATTTTTGGATGAGAATTGAAATAAAGTACTTCAGGCAAGAAGTTAAGTCTCTGAGCCTGTACTCTCAGTGGAATTCCTGCAGACCAGAAAGAATCAGAGACATACTTCACCCTGACAGGTTTGCCGTGCGATTAATATATGTTACATAGTAAAGACCCCACTCTCGTCTATAATATTTAATTAAAAAACAACAACAACAAAAGAAAACCAAACCCCACAACAAACTCACAAAACCCACTCTACACTGTATTTTTAAGGCAGATGATAGTGATTTCCAGGACATTGCAATTTATAAAAATCTTCAAAATTATGTGGGGCAGCTCCTCAGATCTAGCTGACTTTTCCTAATTAAAACAAGTTCAATTAGTAATTCCTAGATTATAAATTGAAAGCAACAATATAGCTTGCCCTTCAATGCAGTAACATTTAAAGATACCTTTAATCTGAAGTAATTAATTAGGAAATACATTATAGTTTCCCCTAGGCAACTCCCCTAGCAAACAGCTGGCACTACTTAAAAGCGTGTGCCTGCTTGAAAGTGATATACATATTAAAATGTATACCCCAAATTCTATAATAGTTTTCACTTAAGCCACAATCCTTTCTTCTGCTTTTTGAAATGTGTAATAAATCCCTGTGCAAATATAATATCATGCTTTCACATTTCAGCCAACAATCTCAAAACCAATAAATCTCAATTAAGCTTCACAGCAGCACATTCTCCCACAGTGGGACATAAAAGTCTATTTCTGCTTAAGAAATTAATTAAATGAAGTACAAGGAAATCTATCTCGCTGACCTAAAATCTGTCTCATAGTAAGGAACAAGGCCAGAAGGACCTATAGTGTTGGTCAATCCTGAAGAACAGCACCTTCCTGAAACAAAGGAAACTATTTCTTTTACTGACATTGTGTTGGGCTTCATCAAGGGAATGTGCAAGGGCATTTCAGGCCTAGGCTCCAGGATTATCCATTCTCAACGGATAACATTCTGAGCAGGTCCACCCCTCTCTTTAGCACCGCGATTGATACACACCATGATATTTGAAAAAGCTTTGCATCCCGCTTTCTTCTCGTGGACCTCCAGGACATATTTTTTATTATTATGCGCTTTTTTGGGAAGCTTTTGTCTTTTGAACCTTAAGAGCTGGAGGCTTTTTCTCTAAAATAAATACGTAAAATGCAGATTGTCATACAATCAGAAGACTTCAGGCGTTGCAGCCTTAGGAAAGACAGCAAGTGCACGTGTTGTGAGGCTGGCAGGACTGCAGTGCAAAAATGAGGCTTACCACCTCAACTAAATGTTTTCTCTCTGGGTGAAATACTCCTCTACTGCAGAGAACCCACAGAAGTACTTTTGCATCATATTACCATATAATTATACAGGCTTATTAAGAGCAATCATAGTAAGAACTGCACTACTCCTAATTCCCGTCTCTGTCGTAGGCATGCTAGTGAGTGTTGCCTTGGCTGTGTGTGCAGCTTCATTTCGAGACAGCAACTAGAGCAAACCCTTTTATAAACAGGGTTAGCTGATATTTGGCTTGCAGAACAATTTACTTTGAAAAGTTGTCACAAGTTGTTGAGTTTACAGTCACCTATAGCTCTGCAGAGCTAATAATATAATAATGCAGTGAACACTTTTTCCTTCTTTTTAATGTATATCTGAGAATTCTTAAATCTATGTCTTTTTCATTAAAAAACTGTGCCTTCCTCTTTCCTGACCTCATGATTTCTCAGCATCTTTGAAAGGTGCAATTGGAGATGAGAAGGCATGTCTGCTCCAGATCTAGTATACCACTGGTCCAAATTTAGTATGGCAGTCTAAAAACGATTGTACCACTTTGGTGAGGTAAAGTATACGCTAATCATATCTACCAGGTAAGTTATGACTGTGACAGCAGTACTCTACTGGAGCTTCTCAGTTCATCTGTCAGCAGTGTCATTGGCTGTGGTAGAAAGCTAACAGTAGAATTTGGATTGGGTAACTACTGAAAAAAGTATCTTTTCTCTATTTTCATTCCATTCGAGCAACATCCCCCAAAACACATCAGTCTGTACATCTGTTGCCCAGTCCCGGCCTAGAAATTGTTCTTAAATATGTAATGAAGTTCAACACCGGTCACATGCATGGAGGATGTGCTCTGAATGCATTTCCCTCACTAGCAGGAGTATTTGTTATTTGATAACAGTACTGAGTCAAGGCCAACCACTGTGCTACAGTTCAGGTTTACATTGTGTTAAGGGAGCTATAAACATGTGTTGGGAATGACCATCACTGTGTAGACAGTTGGGGATAGTACTTGATGATCTGGAAACTTGATTTGAGTGAGTACCATTTGCTTCTAGCTGTGTTCACCTGCAGAAGTTGAACAGGAGCATGAAAATAAAACAACACAGCAATGTCTATTGTGCTAAACCAGGCAGTTTCATCTGTTCATTACTCTATTGAAAAATAAGTTGAAACTACCTAACACAGCATTAGGCTGGAATTTTGATAGGTCAGTTCTCTTCAACAAACTCTTCGAGTATTTGTAGTTCAAATGTATTTGTTTTCAAGAAAAATCACCAAAAAAATAAATTAGACATTAAAAATCCAAATGCCTGTATGGTTATAGCATATAGAACTGATCAAGGATTTAGTAACTGTTTGAAACAACTTTGAATTAGACTGCCAAGGCTTGCTGTGGGGCTTCACACACACTTTCCATCCTAAACTGTGACCAGTTTTCAACATCCAGCCCCTCATCTCAGTGTGTTTGTTTCATGTTACAAGGCCCTTCTAACACCTGAATAAGCTCCTTTAACCTAACAGTGTTTTATTTAACCCAGTGGTTCCCACTGTATGTTTACAGGAGAACCAACCATGGCAGGGTGCAATGATCATCAGAGAAAAGGACAGTGCACGAGCACACCAAACAGCAGCTGCCTTTCCAAAGAAGACCCTATTTCATGGGCAATAATGAAGAGATGGAAATAAATGCAACTACGTATTAGTGCCCAAACAGTGTTGTCAAGAATTTCTCATTTTCAGTCACTTAAGATCACTTTTTTTCCAGAACATCTGGTATTGATATTAATAATCTCTCCCTCTTTGATCTTCCCATTTTTTTACTGCTTATTTCTCTCTCACACAATTAGTGCACATCGTTTGTGCCCTTTTATGGCCACCATATGTTGGAAACCTGAACTCTGCAGGGAGACTCAGCACTGCACAAGCTGTTGCAGTGTTTGAACAGAGCTGCTGGAGTTCTGCCAGGGAAGGTTGCTCTGGACCCATCCTGCTGGATTTGTCTCAGTTTCCCAGACCCTCTAATATTCCTGATAGCTCTAATGATCAGGGAAGACACTTGCACACACATAAGCAAGAGGTAGTTCATCTAATCCCCACAGATTTCAACAGTTGAAAGACTGAGCTGGAATCTGATATCTGTGAAGGACTACAGGGAGAAATTTTCCAGGTTTATGTGCTGCTCTGTCCAGTTGTTTGATGTTCAACTAAGAAATATAAAACACTATTGTCACCAGAAAGTCTTTTGATGAATAGCTGAGAGTTATTTCTAGTATAATAATTATTTCCTCTGAGGTTTCTGTTATACACCAAAAAAAAAAAAAAAAAAGCAAGTTACTCAGAAAACAAAGTAAACCTCTTGCATGTTATTTTGACCTGAGAGTCTTGGATTTCTTCAAGTAACAGTGATTGCAGCCCTGCACAAGCAAAGGCTGCATAGGCTCTGGCTGTCTCTTAGATGTTTGACAAAGGGCCAGATGGGGCACTGGGCTGACAATTTTTGGATGTTAGACATCCCTTCATGTGGATCTTCTTTACAACGAGTGCTGGTGAACGAAGGGTAGCCCAATGTCACAGTCTAACAGTGGTGTTGACACTGCTTCACTTGGTGATCTTGCTTAGAGATGTCCTTACTTCTGCTTTGGCTATTAGCATGAATAGACTTAGAGAGTCTGGTCCCATTGTAAGAAAAAAACGTTGTGTAGAACACAACTGTATAAAAAGAAAGGGTTCCATTGATTTTGAGAGCATGAAGGAGCTCTCCCTGACCAATGAATGCCGTAATGAAGGCGATATTCACACTCTATGGGTAATAAAGGGATGGTGAGTGACGATGGCATGTTATGATATGGACTATCACATTGAGTGGAAGTATTACATGAGTGCAAATAAAACTCAAATTTCTCCAATGAACCAAACTGCAGGTAGAGAGAAAGAAATGGCTACACAGGATGAGATGACAAATAGTTTAAATCCTCCTTTTTTTTTTTTTTTTTTTTTTTTTTTTTGTGAACTTAGAAAATACCAGGAGAATGCTCCAGATTGAACAAAAATATCTCTGTTTCTCTGCAACTGGAAATTAAAAGAACTGATTTTTTTTGTATGCCTTCAGGGTGCATAGTGCACCAAACCACAATGGGGACAATGCCATCTTCTCCCTTTAAGCTGGCTACAGACTGGACTGTGAATACTGAAAACGAGACTCTATTGCAGCATGATCCAGCTGCCAGTTTGAGGACGGACATTTTCTTTTTTCATGTTCTTCCAAATAGGTAATGGGAAAGGCTTCAGTGTTGTCATTTTCTTGGGGAAGAAGTTCTTCCAGCTCAAAAATAATTCTTGGGGAATTGCATGAGTGACATTTATTCTTTTTTTTTTTCTTCCTTTTAAACATTGTTATTTCTGTGCCTTTAAGCAGATTTGCACTGTGAGTTGCATCTATTTTGAAACCTAGAGACTGAGTTTTGTATGAATACCAGTTATGAAACCTGAATCCTTATCAACAAGAGTCAAATCCCACTAGTATTCCATTTTGCATAAAATATTCAAAATGAATTATATGTATTTGTAGTGCAAAGGAGGAGTAAATTAGTAAATAGGGAGAAAAAAGAATTTATGTAGGAAAGCATGGCCTGAAGTGTGTATCTGAGACTTGGGAAGTTATGCATAATGAATAGGTAAGTGTGCTGTTGAATTTGGATATTTTCTGTAGGTGGATGATGGAAATTGCACAGCACTGATGTGTAAATAATGCACATACACTTAGTAACTCTGACCTGTAGTTTCTGAAACAGAGGAGAATGTACCAGGAAAAGCCTGACAATAATACTCAAAATAAGTCTCTAAACCACATGACCACATACAGCTCCCAGCAGTCATTACAGAGGCAGACTGACAATCTGGGAATTGTATTTTCATGATTCCTTCTCCCCTCCTGCCCTCACTCATCACAAGGGTTTTTTTGAGACTATATGGATGAGGGTTTCCAATGCATGACTTGTTCAAATAGCAAACTTTTCAGTTGCTTGAGGGTAAATACACATAAAATGTCTGTTCTCTTTGTGTGCTACTGAAAATGAGTATATACACAGTCTAACTTGTTTATAAAACCTCAGAGATGAACATGTACTGCTGTAGATGAACCTGAAAGAACAGCTGGCTCAGGCTAGATGCTGTGGATTGGAAATACTAATTAATGTTTTTCTAAAGGCTGTATCTCATACTGCAATTCACCCCAGAACTAGGGAAAAAAGATACTCACAGCAAGACACTGAAGCACAGATGCACTGCAAGTGTTTGCATGCTACTGAAACCTTCACTCAAAAGCAGTACAATTTTACCCTGAGCTCTTCCTCTGCTTCCACATCCCTAAATGGCCCTTTGCAATAAATCACAGTGTTTGTATTTGGGGAAAACTATAGTAAAGACAGAAGGCAGGAGGCAACGCGCTTTTCTATATCCTGATACCTACTGCCTTTTTGCTCTGGTAATTGCAGTGGTCTTGGCAGTGGAGTAAGCCCCAGGTAACCCTGCCCGGTGGGAGCATGAAGAACTGTGCCTTCTCAAAGCAGAGCCACATGCTGGGGAGTCTTTTTTCAGACCCTCCTGTAATGTTTTGATAAGTAAAAGTGACCAAGTCTTGTGAAATCCTGAGCAAATAACTCCTATACATATTCTTCTAATTGGAGAGGACAAGAAAACTTCATTTGCCTTGTCTTTGATCTCTACAGATTAATTGGGGGGACTTAGTTGAAGATCTGGGTCTTCCTCCAGTTGACAGCGGTGTTCCGGTCTTTATTTCAATGTGTAGCCTCTGAGGCACCAGGATTCCTGCTGTCCTAGCAGACCTCTCACAAATAAAATAATGCTGTGGCTTTGGTAGCC
The DNA here is from genome assembly GCF_003259725.1 of Athene cunicularia. Classification (NCBI taxonomy): domain Eukaryota; kingdom Metazoa; phylum Chordata; class Aves; order Strigiformes; family Strigidae; genus Athene; species Athene cunicularia. The sequence goes on along the minus strand of NW_020799098.1, from coordinate 16,037,183 downwards.
TCCCATTACACTTTTTATTGCCTTCCTGACAGTGTCCCTTCCTTGCTGTTTGTTGAGAGAGCTTCAACAGCCTTTCCCTTACTGTATGTTGATAAGACTGATGGAAGATCTTTCCACAGTCCAGAATCCAGAGCTTTGTCCCTGTCTGAAATGCCATCTAACAAAAATGATAAAGGAATTAAATCTTCTAGCAAGCATCTCAAATAGATGTGATATTCGTGTTTGGAAGTGATGTATATTCTGCTCTGAATACAGAAAACTAGCTCCTGTCCAGTGCATTCAGAATGGATAAACAAGTCATGCATAATTTTAATGGTGGAAAACTTTGTATGGGTGACAGAATGAGGATAAATGCATTTAATATGAAATCTTGTTTTATATATGAACGCATTGGCTGTATTTCTCATACATGATAGCATCATTTCTAAAGCATTTTTAAGGTTTTTATAGCACCAGTTCTGCTTAAAAGAGAATTCACCAGACAGTGTGGAAACTGTCCCCCTCCTTTAAGGGCTTAATACATGAGCAAAACAGACTATTGCTGAAGACAGAAGCCTGACAGGGATGGCAAAAACCCTACAAGAGGCAGCCACTGCCTCCTTTGCCTACAAGAAGGGGAATTGCTGGTGGTGGTGAGGGTTTTGGCTTTGTCGCAGGGCTGCTCTGGTGAAAAGGCAGAGGCAGCTCTGCCCTCATTTTTCAGTGGGAGCTGTATCAGGGAGATGTCCACAGGCAAGAAACAGAAGTTCAGCTTTGTCTGCTCCATTAAGACCTGCATTGGCCTTGTCTCATTCTGACCTGTGTGAAGTTGAACCTCTGTGCAGGATGCGAGTGTTGCGGGGGTAGCAAATAAAAGCATGAAATGGTGGTTAATATATATTCGGAGTCTTCTGCCCTGGTCAATGGCCATGATAGCTGCACAGTGTCACGTTGAAGGCAGGTTTTCTTTCAATCAAAATACAACAAAAGGAAAAAGGTCTCAATGATGCCTATGCTGTAATTCCATTTCTAATGGGTATTCTACAATCTGAAACAAAAGCTCAGCACTGCCAGGGGGTTCTTGCATGGATATGACTAATATAAACAAGTATTCAAAAGTGATTCTTCCTTTGCAAGCTGATCCATGGTGTATTTACCTAAGCCGTTCTCTTCTGGGGATAGCTTGGTGACACACTTCAAGCATAAGAATCACTAAACTAGATTTAGTCATGCATACTTGAGTCACAGCCTGGTGTTACTTAATTTAGTACAGGCCATTAAATATTTTTACCTCTGTATTAGGGTCAGGACAGGAGAACTAATCAAGCGAGATTCACTGAAGCTTTGTATGTCACACAAAGTACTCAAGCTAATCTTCCACACTCAGTCTTACTCCCCACCACATGTGACTGAGACAAATACACAGGGGTCACATATTTCATGTATACACACATATGTTTACTTGTGAGTTTGATGAGACTAGTGTACATGTGTGCAAGGGCAACATTAATACCATCTTCATGCAAAAGCAAAGCCTTTGAAGGTGGAGATAAAGATGTTTAAGGTGACAGCCAGAGCAGAGGCACAGAATCACCAGCCTGGTCTCACCTGAAGATTTTTTTGTTGGTACAGATACACCATGGATGCATTGCAGTGGCACAAAATACTGCTTACTTAAGCATGGCTACCCCTGGTGCAGTATATGTTCTCTGGAATTTCAAAGCATGAGATTTATTAATATAGTAAGAGATAGTTACACCGGTAGAAACATCCTTGCTACACATAGGCCTGAAGTAAAAAGACACATTTGGCACAATCATTTTAGAAATCTTAATCTATTTAGCCTCTTTAGTATTCATCTTGTTAAACATGTACAGCACTAAATAAATTGGTGCTACTTAAATATTTATCAGATGTCTCCCTGCATGTTTAAATAGCAAGCAGGCAGCCAGTCATAAATATCAACTTTTCTTTTTACCATCTCTACAGGATCATCTACATTTCTTCTTTTCCCCTCAAAGGTTCGGCATCACGGTCACCCCGGTGCCAGCATTCTGGGAGGCTGGGATGGAGCCCGGGATCCCCCATCAGGGCTAAAACTCAAGTCCCTGGCACAGCAGCGGGTCCCCTTCCCCCGGGCTGCAGGCTCGGCTGTCTCAATCGGTTATCCAGTGTGGTTCAAGGCATTGAGCAGCCATTTCAGCGCATTTGTATTTGAAACAATTTTTGTTTACCCCCACGATTACAAATGTCACTGTGGCTTCAAGCTGTTATATTATTATAGCCTTTTTCTGCAAGTAAGCTTTAAAAAAAAATGGTTTGCATCATTGCCAGGAAGCTAAAAAGCAGAAAGGAAACAAGTCACCTATTTTAATACGAATTACAAACCCATAGCAACAACCATTAACACGGACTTGTCCCCCACCCCATTTTCACTGGTCACTGGTACATTTTAATGGTGTGAAAGTTTGTGCCAGGCGCACACAGGGAATTGTGACTAGAATTTATTTCCAGCCATGTTTCACAGAGTGCTGGTGCCAGTCAACCTCAAACACAGGTCCTGACAAGATCACACTGTGGTACAGACCTGGGTTCTGATACCAAGAGTTTTAGCTCTACAGATTCAATAGTTTCAGCAACATGAGTTTCAACTAGAGTGAGTGATGATGGGGCCAGATACACAACATTTATATTCTGCACTTCAATAGCATCTTCCCCCTGAGGAGCCATGCACTTCACAAGCATTTTCATTTCCCTTTTATGACATGGAAATCAATGAAAAGACAGGTTATAATACCTTTCTATCATATGTATAAAAAGTTAGGGACAAAATGAACAAACCCCACCAAAACTCTCTGACTCTTAGTTTTATGCTATTCCCACAAAACCATGCTTAACCCTGGTCCACGAGCAACCAAGAAAACTGATGGCATGTCAAACTTTTCATTGTACACAACAGGGTGGTTAGATATTAATGGTTCAGTAGCAGCCTCTGAAGGCATTTCAACAGGGGTCTTTTGAGATGCATTTCAGGGTCTACCAATACTTTCCTCATGATACAGATAAGGTAGTAGAGGGTGTCCTTATAAAATAAACAACTGATGCCAATTTGAAAGGCACAGCAAGCATTTTGGAGATAGGATTATTCAAAATAATCTTTATAAACTGGGAAAGTCCTAAATCAAAAATATGAAATTAAAGAAAGCAAAGTGAAAAAGAGGGGGGAAAAAAAAGCAAAACACACAAAGAACCCCCAGGAAATGCTTGCCTGTGTGGCAGTACTGCATAAGAGATTCTGGATATTCCAAGGACCAACACACACTGAGTATGCACCAAGGATGGGAAGGGAGATTCAGCAGTGCATGAAGGAGAGACTAAGTATGGTTTGGGACATCAAGTTGCTTTCCTCAGGAAGGGAACCCTCAGCTGGAGTTGATTGTTTACACAGAGGAACCATACGTTTTAAAGAACATATGCAAATTGGAGAGAGGTCACAAGACAGAAATGAAAACATGACTCTTAGGATAGCTTTGAAGAACTGGGCCTTGATCCAGAAAACAGAAGGCCAGGGGAAGGACATGGTAACATGTTCCAGTATTTCAAACACTGTTATAAAAATCGATGACAATCAATTACTCTCCATGTCCACTGAGGGAAGAATGAGCAGAAACAAACCTAATTTGTAGCAAAGAATATTTAGGTTAGATATTAGGAAAACTTTCTAATTATGAGCATAATTAAGCATTGGACCAGACTGCCTGAGGGACACAGTGAACCTACCTTCAGAGGAGGTGCTGGAGTGCAGGTTGGGCAAGTACCTCAGGATGCTCTGGGCAGACTTTGAAGATGGGAGAGGGAACTGGGGACCCTTCCTACTCTGCTTCTATACATGGTATTTCTGAAGTTCCAAGATCCAGTGACCAAATGAAATGTAATATTCCTGACACTACTATTTGTCTTAATATTTGTCTGGTCTTTGTAGCAGCTTCTGGAGTAAAAGAGAGAGGCTAAAAGTTTGCTCCAACTGATTAAGCAACTCAGTTGATAAGACTGAATAAATGTGCTCCAGAGAAATTTTCTTGGTCACAAATAAGTTCAAAATGATTTCATACTATGATCAAAGCACTGCTAAATCTGTGCTAAACCTCTTCCTGCCCACCGAGAAGAACTGACATTCTGCAGATTTGAAATACAGCAACTGAAGCATACTGGATACAAAGGTTAACTTAGACAGATTAATATGAGCTTGTATAAAGCTCTTAATGCTATTCCAAATGCTAATAGTGACTGACATTATAGGGTTTCCTGGAACTGACTTAGAAAGACAAGAACCGTTTGCAATAAAAAGTCTGTTTATCTAATAAGAAGAGCAAAAAATCCTTAATTACCCAGCAATTTAACCAATTATGATCTCATTTAACAGACAAATCATTTCTAAACATGGCACACATCTGTCTGATTTTCCCAAGACACTGTACTGTACCATACAGTGCTCTTCAAACAGGGATCCAGAGGCACTTCCGAAATACATGCTGACAGAAAGCTGTGAAAAAAGGCAAGTTTTATTATAACCATTTTGCCAACTAGTAAAGCAAACTGCAGCAAGTACAGTGTTTTTCTCCAGGTGAGAGAGAGGAGGACAGACAGATTCATAGAGCTTTAGCTTCACAATGTCCGACCCCTACTCATTTGTTCCAAACCTTGGGATACACATCTCCTGGTTAAGCAATAAATGATCCTCAACACTCTTTAGCACATAGGTGGTCTACAGAGATGCTTTTGAAGCTTTACAGTCATACACGTGCTTTTCCTTTTTATCTCAACCATGCACGTGCTTTTCCTTTTTTTTTAGTTTTAGCGAAATAATAAATGCGAGACTGTTGTGAATCTGGCAAAGGCATAACGGGAATTTTGAGAACCTCAGGGAGCTGAGCCTTTTCACTGAGAGTAATCTTAGCTCACAAATAGAACAGCAGTCCCTGGTAGTATTGCAAATCCTGCTTCATCAGCAAAAATCTTAGAAGATATTTTTTTTCCTTCTCTAAAGTCAGTGAGAAAATGTATACTTAAAATCTTTAAGTGCTATTGCCAAGAAAGGCTGGACCATAAGATCCTTGAGGTCCTGTCCAACCTGCTATTCAATGATTTTAGAATTCTATGATTTAAGCATGCAATTATAAAAATACTATCCTCCCTCCTCCATCGCAGAAGAACTTCAATATTAAAAAAGAAATTAGGCTTCTCAGTCAAAATCAAGACATTTAATTTACTGCCTTTCAGATGTTGTAAAGTGACTGCAGAAAATAAATGATGGTTATAATATGCACAAACTTAGACTGGAAATTCAACTGGAAGGATTTTGCAAGTGTATGTGGTATGCTGCGTCACTAAGTTCAAACTAATAACATTTGATGTATACCAGAATTCAGATTTGGCTGACAGCTACACACACATATTTCTTCTCTTGTTGTCTTCAATGTAAACTGTATTCCCATCCCAGGGTAGACATTGTTTCCTAGTCTTTCTGGGAATTTTCAGAGATTTCACATAGGCATGAAATATTTTTCGTGTGATCTCTCTGCTCTTGCTTTGGCAACTCCTGGGAGGAAGTACTCTTTACTTTTTTATAATGTTTTGCTGGGTTTTGCTCTGTCTATTGAGATATTCTGCAAGCTGCTTAAATCCAATTAAAAAACCACTGCAATGTGCATGTTTGGTAATATGAAACAGCTGCTAAAGAAAGCTCAAAATACATCTGATGTGCATTTTTTAATTGCATGTCTTTACTGTACCAACTCTCACATAGCTCATACAGAATATATAAACTAATACGTTTTACTGCAGTGAATTGTGGATTACTGTTTATAGGATGATTGCTTTTACAGCATGATTTGGGAATTTATTTATTTTCCTTACTATAAATAGCAGAGGGTAAAAACTACTAATCTGCAAAAGCAAATATTCAAGTCTGCACAGAGGCAAATGCTAGGATGAGCAAGGTGCAACAGAAACTGGGAACTGGTAGCCTTGAGAAACCTTTACCAAAATATGGTGAAAATTACTATTGTTTGGACTTGTAAAGTTAAATACAACAAAACACACAAAGTTCCTCTGTTTGTGGGAATAATCTGCCCAGCAGGTAGCTGCTCTTGATTGTGCTGTAAGGCCATTCTGTGACTGCCTCTTTAGATAGGCAGGATGAAATGCAGAGGCGTTAAATGAAGCGTCCAGTTAGCGAGTGGAGTGAGAACAGGAGTTTGTAATCTAAACTCAGACTATTAGACCTCCAGCTCTTCAGATGTCTGTAATACAATGTTCAGGGAATTAAAGAGCAGAAAGAATGCCACAATGTGAGTCAGTCTCAGATCTATAGATAAAGCATTAGAGTAAGAAACAATGGCTTCCAGATTTGTCAAAAGATCTTTTCTGTCTTAGTAGCTGTGCAGTATTTTAAGGCTTTATATTGCAAGAAGAAAATATTGCAGATTTCTAGTTGGAATTGGTGCCAAAATCCCAATCTTCTCTGTGTCATGTCCACTTCGGACCACTGCGTCTTCCAGGAACAGACCCTCTTTTTCTACACTTATATAGCTTCTACCATACTTGATGGCAGGGAAAGCCAACAACTTTCAAGGCACTATTTTGATCAAGTGACCAGGCAATACCAGTGCTGAGGGGTGTTAAAACATATTTAACATGTTTCTTTCTAATATTTAGTTCAGAAAAGGAGAGAAAAGTACCAAAGCTCTACTTAGCAAGAATGCCCTCAAGGACAGTGTTCCACTGTCATAACAGCTTTAGTTTGTCTAAGGAAAAAAAAAAAACCTAAAAGAATTTCATAAAGGTCAAATGGCACCAAACAGTGTTGAGCCAAGATATAGATGTTAGACCTGAAGACTAATATCACCACTGAGTGGTACCACACCTAATCCTTTGGTATTGCTTGGTACTGTGAAGCCACTGCATTGGGCATCACTGTTATGAGGATGCGCGAAAGAGTAGAAAAGAAATTAGAAACTGAAACTAGACAACTCAGGTGAAGGCTAAAATTTTAATCTTTAATAATGAGAGAAGATGGTCATTCAGACAGTTCAAAATGCAACCAAGGTCTACTGTCATCTGAAATGTAAGTACATCTCCCCAGAAGTCTGCCATACCTGGTGAGCTTGATGTTGAAACTAGTATGTGAGTCTTTGCGGCTTCATGTATGTTGTGCATATGAATCACATGCAAGGTAATCAGAACAGTCCTCTCTGACTTAAAAGGAAAACCCCATGAATCAAGAAGCTTATGAAACAATACTTGATCATTCATTTCTTCACCAGATGCAGTGCAGACCAAAGAGTTCATGGCTTGCTGCAGTCCCTTTTATGAAAGCAAGTGATGAGAAAGTACAATAATGAAATTTAATCTTTGTTTTGCCCAGATTATGTGTGCAATGTCTTTTTTTTTTTTTTTTTTTTTTTTTTTTTCCCAGGTCAAAGGGTGCAGACTGTGGGATGTGCTCAAGTGAACGACTGACACCCCAGACTTCACTATTCCTTGAACCGTGCCAGTCTGGAGACTACACGTGAACTAATCTGCAGCCAGACACTGGAAATCTGAGCAAAGACCAAACCAGCATGACAGCATGGATGCGTCCTTGCTGTGCTGATCAGCTCAGCTGTGAACTCGAGCACAGAGAGAGAAAAACTGTAGCCTGCAGCAGGGCAGAACTGAGAGGTATACTGCTGCTCTTGGAGCACGAGGCTGGTTCTTGCTCTGCTGCCTGCACAAATATAGCTATGTGCTACCTCTTACTCAAGCCAGATTTTAAGCCTGCAGATTAATTTTAAAGCAACAAACCTCGAGTATCCTCCAACAGTATAAATGTTTCCTGTTCTCAGATGCTTAGTGTTGCCATCAAATACTTATAATATGGAAAATCATTTGACATTCTGACATGGAAAAAGGCAAAGGAGCAGAGTTAAAGGTCAGCTTCTCTTTTTTACATCTTGTGTGCTTCAACAGTCAGGAGACTTTTCCCTTTCTTGTTCTCTCATAGTTTAATCAGTAGGGAGGTAGAACACAAGAAATAATAAATTAATGAGAACATTAGGGAAAGAAAAAAACAATCTCTTCTGTAAAATTCTGAAAACACCTTGCTTGTCCAAAAAAAAAAAAAAAAAAAAATCCCTTCTACTATAGAGGAGAAAATGGCATTTTGCTTGGAGCATGTTATCATCAGGGCTGCAATATTTTCCTCAGAACATCTGAGTACCAAACTTAAGAAGACCAAGGAGGGAGCTAGAGCTGTGAGGTGGCAAAGGGAGAAGCTGCACTTCTGGTTTGCATGATAACGGCCTGTGGATAGTAGATGCTGTCCCAGTCATTCAGTGGAAAGTGTGGGCTTGGGATGGGGAGGTACAGAAATTTTTTTTTTTTTACGTGTGCAGTTTAACATGAGGAGCGGGAAGGAAAAGTTCACTACCTAGACCAGAAGCCTGGGCAAGGTAACAATAAAAATTGTTCTCTTTCCATGCAATAAGAAACTTAGGGATCAGACACTCAGCATGCCTCTGTGAAAGGCTTATAAGACCCAGGCATCTTACTGTCCTGGTAATAAATTTTCAGCTGAGGTACAATAAGATAAATCGTTATACCTCATAGAGTTCATTTGAGGAGACTTGAAGTAGGTGTAAAGTTAATAATAGAAACTAGAGCGAAGGGGTCCTGTCAGGTTAATCCTGCGATGTGTGTTGTTTATGCGCTTCCTGCAAGATATTGTAGGTGGTGGTGTCATTCTCTGTGAAAACATAATGAACGGATGCCTTCCTTTCTTGTATTTTGTTGTGCTATAGATTAGTTTATACTGGTATTAAAAATAACCTTCTTCCAATCTTCTTTACTCTCGTCAGACAGAATTTACTCCAGAGCAAGCAGACAAAAGAAGGTCACTGCAGCAGCTAAACTCCTAAGGTAGGATTACATTTTGTGGGAAGCATGGGATAGTTACTTTGCACTGAGGGGACTTCTGCTTATCATAGGGTCACAAACAGAGCTGAAAACTGATCTTTTTTTTCCTGACAACTGACTATCAAGATCTATGACTTTGCTTCTGTGCTAGCTTTCATAAGTGTACTTGGTTTGGCCAGTTAGTTATTTCTGTCATGTTTTGTTCTTACTGACATACAGGTACTCTTATTAGATGCATAGCTTGTTTAAACTGTATAGTACAGCCTCTCTTGCATTTGTCCAAGTAATCCAGCTCAGGTCCTAGTTTTCAGAAGAGATTAATAAATTCATTGATTAAAACGAAATCAAAACAAATACATAAGCCACAAGAGAGAACAAAGAATCTTATCAGTCCTAATGTCCAGGTGTCCATGACTGTAGCCCGAGGTGAGGCAGCAGGCATTCTTGACATGGTAATTAATCAGGATGTAAAACATCAAAGTTTGTGAGCAGAAATAAAACACAGAGATGATGGAAAAGCAGAGTGGGGGGGGAAACTCATAAAAGAAGCTACAAGCTCCAAGTACATGCATCATGTAATCCCTGTCATTTTGTATCTTTGTTTAGCTGTGAAATCTGTTATAGCAACTACTAGTGGTTTCCTCAGATGAAAAGCGATGAATATAATTTTTAAGTTCCTTGACAAGTTGTCATGCAGATCTATCACAGTCGTGAGAACGGGCACAGCAGAGTATAATGGCAAGACATGTGTAGCTGACAAAACATCAACTCTCTGAAGGCATCCTAAAGTGATATACAGCAGGATAAATCTTCTGTTCAAATGAAGGCAATCCTCACTGAAATCATATCCTAAACTCATATGAATCAAAGGTCTACAATGAATGTCATGTTGTTTTCTAAGTTTGAGAATGAATGTGAGTAAGATTGTCCATTTCCTTTTTTTTATTTTCCCTCTGGAGTAAGAAATTAAGCAAATACATGGCGGGCTATAGCACTCAGCAATTGTGCTGTTTCCCCACTATTTTTGTGGATCCAAATAGTTCTTTCAAATTTTATGTGTTTTGCATCTAATACAGCAACACATTCCTCCTGCCTGCTATAACCCCCATTCACTGCTCTCCCAGCGCCTGCAGAGCCTGGGCTAGCCTGGCTCCAGCCTGGTATAGTTCACAGCTGAGTTTGGGATGTGAACTCACACAGTCTGTAATCCTTGCATCCCACAGGAGAATTAAGGATGAGGATGGATGCAGGTGTGGCTGTCAGAGAGGGGAGGAACAGTGCCAATGGGGAGCTGAGCAGAAGGAGGGCATGGGATAAGTGGGTAGCTGGTGGATGCTGCTGGGCAGCATTAGCTAATTGGGAAGGCTGACGGAATCCAAAGGGCTAAGTCAGACCTGAAGGTAAGGGTGGCATCAGGCAGCAGGAGGGAGGGCAGAGCTATGCAGAGTGCACAGTGATAGTAGGCAGTGAAGGACTTGGAGGGTATAATCCATGGAAAGCTGGGCAGAGTGGGCATGCATTGGGCTAAAGGGTAGAGCTGACAAGAGAGATAAATAGACTGGTTGGATTTTGGAGTGTTGTCAGAATTCACTCTTCCACGTGTTCTTGGCAAAGGGTGTAAATCGCTTTTCTCCATAGCCCTGGTGCAGGGAAGGCATGCTCTCCCTTACCTCCATACACCCTTCTCTCCCTGAACACACACTCAGGGAACAGACAGAAGATGACTAAATGCAATACAAGTGGTTTTCTACCTCAATGTTTTTCTTTCTGGGAGGTAGAAAGGTTGGAGTTATGATTTTAGATCTCTTCAGGCAATGCTATGCCTAGCTTAACTTCAACTAATGAAAAAGGCTATTTATCTAATAGACCTTTAATCACGAGCTCTACTTAAAAATCAATTACATGATACAACCATTATAGTTAAGCTCTAAATCTCATGTGCCTTCCTGTTATCTGAGGATTTTCCTCTGAGATAACAGAGATGATTGATACGCAGCCAGATTTTCAAATGCTCACCACAGAGTACAGGCCAGGTTTTTTTGTCCAGCTGTTTCTGTTTTGGATGCTTACAAAGCAGGTTTTCAAAGGCCTTAGCACCTACTGCGCTGTGGTTTGAAAGACTGCTTCCTCATTTGTGTGAGCAATTAAGGGTCTAGCTGTCTTGGGAACCTGACCGCAGCTCTGAGTGCTGAGATCATTTAAAAGTTTTGGCCACAAAGAATAAAGCTAGAAGGCATCTTGAGTAATTTTAGCCCAATCGCCCTAAGGCATAAAGGAGCACAGATAAACGATGGTTCAGTCCCTGGAGCACAAGTTTTCCTGATCCCTTCTAAGCCTGATAAGACTCCACACCATTTTTACATGTTCCGCTTCTCTAATGTGACTGTGTTACACTGTGCATGCAAACCACATACCAGCACATCGTTTGCAGCGCTCACAGCCAAACATCAAGCAGGTAAGCATGCAGCTAAGCAAGCCCCTACACAGCTGTAATTTGGATGGCTGGGAGACGAGGAGCGAAGGAAAAGGCTGCAAACTGGTGCAGTATTTCCCACTCTACAGCTGTCTGCCTCTACCTGACACGCAGTTAGCGGAGAAGAAACATCAAGGAAAGGTCAACAGCTGCTCAGAGCACTTTCAGGTCAGACATATACTTGGGGTTGCCAGCAATGTAATAGGAGGCAGCTAAAGAGGTCATGCTTCCATTTACCATCTCACACCGACAAGCTCTGACATTTTAACTAGGTGCTACTCAGAAAACCCATTTTCAGCACCTAATACGGTATAAATTATCTTAACTCAGTCACTCCAGAGACCTTAGGCAAACTCCCTGTATCGGGCTAGATCCCAATAGTACAATGAAACTCAGATGTGACTGGAAAGCTTTCTTATATCAATGGCATCATCCGTAAAAAAAAAAGCAGAAAAGCTGTTAGACATGGATAATACAAATCAGAAAACAGGTGTTGGCTTAGTCTGCTGAAGAAATGTCTCCGTTCATAGTGCTGGTCTTGATTTAGTTTCAATTTTTCTCCACAAGCTAATATCTTTTTCCAGTAACTCTAGTTGCATGTCCTTGTTTATGCACACTACAGACATTTCTCACCTAGAAGCCCTGTGGTAGCCTACCATAAATGGTAGTAAACCTATAACTTGTATGAATTAATAATCCAAAAGAAAATCTTAGTGTCTTTGGCTGCAGCAAGGCAAGATTTCCTGAAACTTCATTCCACGATGTTTTCTTCCACATTTCCACATTCTCTTCAAGTCCCTACAGAATATTCCACCCTTGCAGTTATTTATCACATAGCCATATGCCTTCACTCTACAGTTTAAAATCAGTCAATGAGTCAATTGGGCCAGGGAGATTTGTCCTTTCTGTTTTAACCCTGTATGGAAGCAAGGGAATCACATTCACCAGGTCATCTCATTAATAGTGTCGGGAACTCACAGCCCATTATTTGGAAAGAAAATTCTCTTGTATTTAGAGAAATTTTCATCCAAAGCTTAAGAGCTTTACTTCTGGATTTGAGGACTATCTGGCTAACTTAACATATTTGTCCTTTTGTCAAAATGTCCTGTGTTTTCCCCAAGACTTCAGCATTGACCCTCTTTGACACACAGTTTAAGGTGCATATGAGAACTCTAATTAGGTCAAGAGCCTTTCTTTGATCTCTGTCCATTTTGGGTTGTACCATTATCTATCTTCCTGCTGAATAAGTCCAGGATCAGCTGTGGTCAGAATAAATGTTCGACACGCAGACAATGTGGCAACTTGTTCTTTGATGTGCATTGCTGGCAAATACCCTGAGCTGAAGTACAGGTAGAGTTCAGCAACACCAAGTACCATTTGTGGCAAAGCTGTTCGATGTTTGGCCAAACTTGCATCAGCAATGCAGACCGCTGCCGTAGCCTTGATTTCTTTCTGCCTGATAAATGGGAGACAAACTGCCTTCTCCATCAGTGTTTTAAGGATTTCCAAGGAACCAGCATGACCTTGGATCTCCAGCACAAATTCTTGCTTTGCCTCAATCTGTGTTACTGAATGACAGAGGGTCTAGTAAGAGAGATAAGAATGATGTTTATGTTTTAATATTTCAATGGGAGAATCATGCCAAAACACCAGAGCTGCAAATAAAAGTCATAAAGGGCAGAAGGAGGAAAGTGCAGGAGCTTTTCAAAGTGTATTATTACTGTATTGCTACCTGTAGGAAAAGTGCTTCTCATTTTACCAGTAAATCACTGTCCATCAGAAACAAGAACCACTTCACAACACAGCTACCGGCACTAAAAGAAATGCTAACCCCATCTAGAAATTAAGGACACCTCCCGGGAAGGGTAAAACCAAGATGTTTTCCCAAAAGCAAATGGGGTAAGTCACCTTGATGGGAAAAGCGAACCCGCCTGAACTCAAACCAAGCCCTGGGAGAAATCGCCGGCGAGGGATGGCACGGCCACACTCGGGCGCGGGAGGGAAGGACGCGCCTCGGCGGAGGCCGCTCGGTGTCGGGGCACCCTCCCGGCCGGGAACAGGGCAGGGGCCGGTCCCGCCTCGAGCCGGCCCGGCGAGCAAC
>NW_020799098.1:15887079-16023625 GCF_003259725.1 Athene cunicularia | reverse complement strand
GTTAAGGGCGGCGGTGCCGGCGGCTTCCCGCTCGGTCCGCACCGGGGCAGATCGCGGCGGCCCACCCCGGCGGGTCAAACCTTTTTCTCGTTAGGGGTGAGCGCTGCTGCGAGCCGGGGAGCTCATCCGAGAGCCGGCGGGAGGGGGCAGCTGGGGGCAGTAACGGCGGGCTGTGTCCTCCTCCGCACACGCGTGCAGGGGAGGTGCTGAAGAAACTACCAACTCCGCCGGTATTCCCGCAGAGGCAGAGCTGCGGTACCCACTATGCAGTCTGCAAATCAAGTACTGAGCAGCGTGGTAGAGGAGGAGGGCTCTGCAGGTTTAGTGATTGGAAAGACGACGACGGAAAGACCTGGTCTTGCCCGTGGAAGTACAGGGGGTCTGTTGTCGCCGCACCCTGGTATTGGGACATGTACTCGGCCCTCATCAGTTCACCTCTGCTAAAAAAATGCCTGCTCATGCACCGGCTTTACTGTGTGTTAGAATCTTCTGTGTGATGCTGAAAAGTGCTCTCACAAGGAATACTCTATGAATACTAGGGTAAATGGACTGCTTTTTTTGTTGCTCAGTTACTCAAAATGTACTTTAAACATTTGGGCAGTCAGCTAAAACTCAGACCTGCTGATGTTCTGGGGACGATACCTCACTTGGAATTTTTACAGGTCTGTTTCTGTTGTTTGCAAATGGATGTGACTTGTAAAGCAGCACGATTTTTTTTTGGTGTTGCTTTATTTATTTATTTATTTATTTATTTTCAAATTAAGTATCTGTTCAAAGTGAACTGGGTTCTAAATATCCAGTTTTTCCTGACTTGAGCACTTACTCATTTTGAGCATATAGCAAGCATGTCAGGTGCATACCGAGGCACCTTATGTGGAAGATTCTATTTGGTTTTTGTCAGTTCTGCCAGACTCTGTTCTGCACTCCCTAGTGCTTATTAAGTTTATTTGCTTCCTACTCCTCCTATGTCAACAGGTTGTAATTGTTGATAGGTTTAGGACAGATTTTGTAACAGAAAACTGTACCTTTTTAACTTGCCAGCATCTAACTTGTCTCTTAGATGGGAAGGTGGTGGAGTGGGGTTTTTTTTAATGCATAATTAGGAGCCTTAGTCTACCTGTAACTATCTCTTTTGTGGCTGTTTTAATTCATTTTGGTCTTCTAGTGGTTGCTCTCACCTGAGCAACCTCACTCAAGGGGATTGTGGACTTGGATTTTCAAACGACTGATTAAAAAAAATATAACAAACATAGCCAGATTCCTTGTGTGGTCTTCCTATGGACAACTGCATCTTCCACCATCTCATCCCATCCTGGTGTATTACTTTAGACTAGCAGTCTAGCCTCTGGCTTGATTGAGTTTCAGTTCACAGGGTTTATCACTGTTGCATCACTGCACTGCAGCATTGTATTTGCATGGATTGCAGCGTTAAACACAAGGAAGCCAGTCCTCTTGAAAGAAAGAGCTGGAAACCATGCTCTGTTTCTGAGCTCTGTTATTTAGAATTAATGTATCATGGAAGCAGTTGCTGAACTCTTCTGCATCTCTTGCTCAGTCTATGCTCCCCCTCTTAAACTTAGAGTGGAATTGCTGAAGCTTTATTGGGTTTGGAAAATACTACAATATTTTTAATAACAGGTGGGATATATCAGATATGATAATACTATGTCATACTCGGTAGAAGGATGATGATGTTCTGCACAGGTAATGTTTAAAACCCAAGGAATTATGTTTAGTGGCTTGTACATGTAGAATGCTAGTGACAACCACAGAATAGAAAGCCAAAGCTGTAGTCACTTTGTAGTCAAAGATGTACACTTGCAATCCACACAGAAATTATTATACACTTTCATTATTATATACCTCATTAAGTACTTAACAGGGTTTGTGGGGTTTTTTTAATTAAAATGTAGTAATGAAATGGATATCTTTGATAATTAATGTAAGCACTTCAAAGGTTCACACAGCTTCTTTTCATTCACTATTTACTTAAACTTGGGGAGTACTGGCAGTTACTGTAGCTCGCTGACTGTATGCCATGCTGTTTCTGAGGAAATGAGATGGCCACATGCTGCAATGAAACACTGCTATGTAATTCTCTTTATATGTGTCACTTGTGTGTATGTCATTCTTTCAGTTCTCACAGTAACAAATTTCATGGATAGATTTTTCCTCTTTAATGCCATTTGTCTAGCATATTTGACTACTGATATGCTCCCAGCTAAGTTTCTTTTGGATATCAAGATAAGGATAACTGCTGGGAGCTTTTTATAATAGTTATTTTTAGGTAGGTTGAGTACATGCTGAATGCTCAGAGGTGTCCTGAGTTACAGGTTTCATAGTGTTTATGCAAGTTGCTGGTAATTATTAATGTAACCTTGAAAAATACATAAAGAGTTTTATGTAGTGTGGAGAAGATCTGGTGTCAGCCTGAAGGAATTGCCCAGAAGGTTATGTATACCATGTTTGTCATGATATATTTCCCCACAGAGGGAGAGGAAGACAGTATGGTCAGAATTCAGCAGATTCTTTGATTTGCAAGAAACCCACCTGCTTTGCTGAAAAATTTTGAACTTTATAAAAGTTTAACTGGAAATTAAGAACAGTTGGAGACTTCAGTAGTCTTTGTAATTAAAAGCTGATAATGAGTCTCCACTTAGCAGGATATTGTTTGTACCTGCAGTACATGTAGTGTCCTTGGCAATTTCATTAGTGTCCTTGTCTTAAAACCAGTATTATGCCTTGTATGCCAGCTTTATGTCTTGGTTAATACATGACTTCACACTTGCAGCAGGCATAGTGGTTATTTCTCTATATTGGGAGGACAGTGCTTTATTTGCCTATTTGTACAGTTAGACATACTTGTCCTTAACATAAAATCTACTAACAACAACAAAAGTTGTAGGTACTTTCTCTTCTTCTGCCCTCTCTAATGTAACAGCATGCACTACAGAGAACATGCCCTGTCTTCTAACCTTCCCTTATGACACCAGTTAGGGGGGCCATCTTCCTCTCAATTTCATCTTTCACAAACACATCTAACATTTCCCTGTATTGTATGCTTTTTTATCTGTTTTCTTAACTTTTGGAATCAAGGCTCAGTCACCGTAGGTGAGCTTTTTCTCCCGACTCATTGAAGTATTGCAACTGTATTTGAGAAATCTCCAGAAAACTAAACTTTACTTGAAAAAAGTTTGAACACTTTTCCTAAGAAAACTAAGTTGAACTGTACTATATCAAACTTGCACAATCTTCACTGTTCTGTATTTAAAGCAGAACAATTTTTTTCCACTTAGTTCTGATTATTGATATTTTGTCCCATAGAGTTTCTGTAGATTTGAGAATAAACTGTAGCGTAAGCAATTTTTAGTTTCTGACCATTTCTAAGTTCAGCCCTAGTGTGTAATAGGTGCATGAAAGAAAATTCCACAGGAAAATACCTTTTAGGCTGAAGAAAAGTAATCTCAAGAAAAAATTAAAGGAGGAAAAATATTTTGGGGCTTTTTTTTTTTTTTTCTTTCATTATTCTTTAACAAAACATTCTTTTCCAGATAGGAAAATCCTCGTGGTTTGATGTGTTCTAAGTTCTTGTGCTCCTGTGTTGAGCATCATATTTCAAAGTGGTTACTATGATAACATTGCCTTTTTAAATAAGGCTTGGATAATTCTGCTATTCATAGCATTATTACTGTTCATTCTTCTTGGCTTTCACAAGCCATGAGGGGGAAATAGAGATTTGAGTTTTTCTTCTTTGCTTGATTGGACTCAGGGAAACAAAACTGTCTCTAGTTCTTTGATTGGGTCTTGTACTCCTTTGTTCCATATTTTTCTTGATCTATCCTTTCATTGCAGTGTGAACTGTTAAACAAACCTGCAACGTGGTGTCTTGCAAGTCAGTACTGGTTTTCAGAAAGGTAGCCTGTGTTTTACCAGACCGTAAAGCATGGGAGAGACCTAAGTTTCACCTTACTACTGTTTTTTAAGTCTTTTGTCTTCAGCATCCCTTTGACCTGGAAGCACCTTGGAAGTCAAGGTATTGGTGTAGGATTGGGCTAGCTGAGGCTGTAAGGTGTTTACTGTCATTCTTGAAAGTGAATGGTATGAACACCAAGGTGGAGATTAAAATGTTCCTGTTGGGTAGTGCTGCTGAAAAAGGCAACGGAGACACAGCTATGCTAAGCAGAGGCAGTTTGTGCTGAGTGCTCCCCAGTTTGAAGTGGATGACTTGTCATGAGCAGCGTGTTCCCAGCTGTCCCCACCAGTGGCACTCTGGTAGATCACCAAAGACGTTTCAAAGATAAGCCAGTCTGGGTGAGAAGGTCAGTGTAGTGATCACTGGTACACTCAAGTATGTGTGATTTCCAGTCAGAAAGAAGCAGAAGTTTTCTATTGCTGTTTGTTTGGGCTTTTTTTTTTTTCCTGTTTCCTTGAAGGCCCCCATGGCCCACACTGAAGTGAAGGAGTCTTGCCTAGCCACAGATAGATGACAGTGTGGTTATTTGTTTTGTTTGAAACCCAGAGGGGTTTCTGTTTACATTTCTTAAATGGTGGTTGATTAAACTGCTGTAATTTCATATATTCAGAGCATTCTTAAACGTGTGTAAGCATCCAGAGTCATCTTAATGATACTCAGCTTTAGCAAGCTATGAATAAAAAGACTTCTCCAGTTCCTGAGGAGTGCCTTGAGACAGTTTGAGTTAATAGAAGGTAATTACTGACACCCATTGTTACCTGTCAGGAGGGTGAAATTCTGTTGGTCTTTTGTTTTTTGCTAACTTTTCAGTTAGCACATGATTTAGAGTAGCTGACATCAAGAAGGTTTTTTTTACTGGAAGGCTGAGATTAAAGAAGCTACAGGATGATATGACTTGTAGTAACTGCCATCAACTACAGTAACATCAGGTGGTTGTTTAACTGTTGTGGCATGACATATTGTACTTAGAAGTGTAATTCCTACATTGTTCCTTTAGTTTTGTTTCCCTTGGAGCCGTCCCAATGCTCTGCTTTGTTTTTGAAAACTCACTGACCTGGAACTGTGCATAATTGTTTTTTCACCTCTTTCAAGTACAGTGTATGTAGTTGACCATATTATTCACAAACCTCAATCTTTTTTTTTTTTTTTTATTTTCTATACTATCTGGCTTGCCTTTACAACTATTGATATGTTCAATTTCCAAAGAAGATTGCAGGTTATCTTGCACTTTTCTGTTTTCTTGCACGCATCTTAATGAGCTCTTTTTTTGTTTTTGCCAGAGATGGTGCGCTGAGTCATTTCCACAAGAGGCTTCTGTACCACTTCGAAGCAAGACTACATTAGAGAATAAAAGGTGTGAGGGCACACCAGCCTTTTTTTGGCTAGAAAGCTAACCCTCAAGTGAATGTATTGAAGATTTCTAGACTTGGTGGGACAAATATCTCTACCTCCAGTTTTATGAATACTGCTAGCAATGGCTGTGGAACTCTGTTTGCTGCTGCTCCTTTGTGGAAGTACAATTTCAGAGGTACAGCCTATATACAAGCCACCTCCTGGGACTTTGGATTTTGGATTTGTACCAGCCAAGACGTATGACACAGGTGCATATCATGAACCTGGGCCGATAGGAATTTTGTTTAAAATAGTACATTCATTCCTGTACTTAGTGCAGCCAAATTCTTTTCCTCAAGGTAAGCAGATAAACTACTTCTTTTTAATAAAGATTTGCAATTGATATGTTTGTCCTGTTGTAGATACCAAGACCCGTAATATGGAAGTAAATGATATGAAGGGCTGTGTTAGTAGCACATGTTATGAGTTGTCCCTTCTTCTAAAGGAAAATTTAGGATGTCAGAGAAGTGTGTGCTTATTGAGGTTGCATTGATTAAAGGTGCTTTTTGGGAACTCTCTGTGTTTGTGGATGTGGTAGTTTGTATTTTCCTAATTTTCCAAAATGCTTTTTGCTTCATTTAGCTCTTAAAAGAAAATGCTAATGTGTTTGTATAATACTGACACTTAAAATTATATGGAGGTGAATCTTTAATAAAATCTAAGATTGGCTTTGGTTTGTTACTGATTCCTTTGGTGGTTTAGCTGTAACTGTGTATAAAAGGCATTTATATTATTTTATAGTACATCTTTAAATTTACATATTAAAACCTTCAGTAATTTAGTCTTAAATAAATTCTTTGGTCACGTACCTGTGTGATACCGGTGAAATATTATTTGCTTGTACTTTTGACATTTCTTGAATAGCTTTAGAAGATTGAGCTCAAATGAACTCGACTGAATGAATTATATTTAGGCAAGTGCCTGGAGTCCCAGGTGTTAACCAGGAGAGCAAAATCCTGGCCTGTTCCCTGAAGGATCTGCCTTCTGAGCAGGTCTTACGCAAGGTGTAATGAGGGCAGTTGCATGAAGCTGACAGTAATGTCATCTTTTGGAGGAACTGTTTCCAGATACCTCTGCTTTTGTGGCCTCTTTCCTGCCATTAAATACACATATGAACTGTTTGCCTCTCTGAGATCGGATATGTTAGTATTGTTATCTGCATTTCAGCTCTTAGAAACAGGCCTTTGTTCTGCCTGAAGACATGCTTGAATGTTCTCTTATGATTGTGGAAACTTGATTTCAGTGCAATGTTTACTATGTCTTTATATTAACAGGAATTTGCTCTGTAATCTTGTATATGAAATTTAATATTATGGATTGTAAGCATGTAAATAATTGAGTATAGAATTTGTGATCAAGATTGTAGTCTTGTGGGGCTGCCTGTAACAAGTTCTGCATCGAGTTGGTGTTGTGAAATCCAGCATTAAGGAGAAAAAAAGTCATCCATAAATAAATAATTTGTTCTTGGCATGTAAGTTTTGAACATCTCATACCTCTCCTTCCTTCCTTCCTTGCAGATACTTTTTTTGCCAAATCAGCTGTTTTTATAAGTTTGGCTTTCATTATTTGCATCAGGTGAGGTCTTTTTCGCATGCCCCTGTATACCTCACTGCAAAATACAGATTTGATGGATCATGTTGGTTTGAGTCATTCCATTTAATTGGTTAATCCCCATAACTCTTTTGCCATATGCTGTTCTGTTTTCATATTCAGTGTATTAATGGTGTGGTTAAATATTTGAAATGTGGTGGTTTGTTTTTTTTAAACTGCCAATTTGAAATACAGTTAATTCTGGTTCAGGGATGAAAATAAACATAATCGCAAATGGGCACAAAAAGCAAGCCTTTTGATATTTCTACCTCAAAACTTTGTTATTCCGTTTGGGCTGGTGCTTCAGAAGAGTTAGCTCCAGGTTGATGTGTCAAGTGTATTGCATAGAACCATAAATAGAGAAGTGTGATTTGTGTGCAGGACTTTGTATCAGTCACTTAGAACTTTGATCTTAGTAGTCTTATACTTTTTCCTAATACTTGGAAATACTTGATGTTTGTTTTTTCTGTCTACTGCTAATACTTATAGCTGTGAGGGGGAAAAAAAAAAGTGACAGGATTGTCTAATTGCATGTAGATATTCCTGCCTTTGCAAGTCATCTTTGTGCTTGCAATAGAGCTCTGATGGAGCTGAATATGTTACAGTATATCATTCATAGTCCTTCAGTCCAGGTATGACTTTTATGAAGAAAGCTAGTGTGAGCTTTATGCTGTTACAGTAAAGCAAAACGTGAAGTACATCACAAATCTTTGGGAAACATTCTTAAGGTACTTGCATGCTTACTAAGCCTTTATTTAAATGTTCTTATATGTTACTTGATAGTTGAAAGGGAACACTTCATTTAAATTTAAAAAAAAAATCAGTCAAAAATATTTGTAAGGGTCTCTTTGTTAAATCTGAGTAATTGCTTCTACATTTGTTCCTGCCATCCAGTTTGTGGACATACAACTTATTCTAGATTTAATAGGTAAGTTATTACTGGGATTAAATATAGTGCTTGCTTAAAGCACAGTAACAGAACCAGGGCAAAGAGCTATAACTCCTTAAGATTTTTTCAATTGCTGAATCTTTAAGGCAAGCACTGTGCTCTTTGGATATGGCAAGAAACTAGTTTTTAAAAAGTGAACTAAGATACCTAATTGTAATGCTTCAATGAGTGTAAACAGATTCTGCTTTCAACTCCACCAGAGTCCTCACTAGATGATGTACTGGTGTAAATGGAAGTGAAGTTACCCCTAAGTTGAAACTGTTAGGCAGGGAAGCAGCTTCTGCTTTGAGTTAATGATACACTAGTGTGGAGAAGACTCTGTTTGGTCACTGGTCAGCTACCTGAGATTCACTGGGTCACTTTAATCTTGATGTGCCTTGGTTTCTCCATTTGTAAAATGGAGCTGAAGGTGCTCCTACTCCTTTTGTTGAGGACTGTGTAGGATAGAGTGTGATTATTTCTTACTGTTAATAGCACCACTTACAATAAATGGATGATAACAGGAAAAGTACAAGTTGTTTCTATCACTCAGCTAAGAGGACATCTAATGAAACAAATTATTGGTTTTTCTCTTAGAATTTGTCATAAACTGAAGCATTAATTTATTAATAAAGTTAAGTCAGTTCATGGTTGTGACATGGTGCATGTCACCTGTTGTGTTGGAGACCTTCAGATGTGGACTTGATGTAGACAGAGCATGGTCACTATGATCCTCTGGCTGTTAGGAATATTTTACGGTTTCGTCTTTGTTCCCATGGAAACCAGTTGTTAGTTGCAGTAAAATGATGTTAATCTGAGATTCCACTTGCAGGATGTGCACAACAAGTCTTCAGCTTCACAGCTTGTCTCGTAACGAAAATGTGAAGGGTTCACAAAGAAAAAAAGCTGGGAATAAAACTCCCACTCCTCCTGTTCTTAAGTGAAATAAGACAAAAAACTTACAGGCCTGTTTACTGTACTCTGCTGTACCTGAATGTATTGCAGGACAACTGTGCCGCTTACGTTAAGCTACAACTGCTTTGTTCCAGCTTCTGTTTTTTATTCTGGATAACCCTTTTTCTGCTGAAGTATGAATAAAACTTTAACATTTTCAACTGTTTAATGCAGATACTTCCTGGGCAAAACATAATGTGAAAAGTTAAATGTACTGTTTGCCTGTGGGAACAAGAACAAGCCTGGAGTGCACCTCTCAATTCTGTTTGCGGAGTCTTCGCTTGTTGAACAGTTTGAGCGTAAGATTGGGGATCAGAACTTGACTATTTTAATGCAAAGTCCTGTCTCTGATGCCTTTTGGTCTTCCTTTTTCCTCATCTGGTCAGCCTTTAAAGCAGCTGCTAAGTGGGGAGTTCAGCAAGTTAGTCTTGTGTCCCCTGTCTCTGCAATTAATATCTCACATTAGTGTATTCAGCAATTAAAACACTTTAACATTTTAAAAATAAAATCACATAACTTGATGTGAAAAATAAACAGTGTATTGATAACTAGTTTAGCTGTAATAGAAAACGCATATGCGAAACTGTTGTTGTAGGTAGGTTTGAGCTCCTAGGATACTGTGGTTTTTTAGTACATTAGCTGTGTTGGATGTGAGATTCTAAGACAAATAAAAGATTTTATCATCTCCTCAGCTAAATACTCTGGTATTTAGTCTTTTTTTTTTTTTTTTTTTTTTTGTATGTGTAAAACTAACTTCTTTGCCTTTTGTAACTATTTAGTTCTTGGTTGCCTGTTTCTACTTTAGTTTTGCTTCCTGTTTGTAATCTTCCTCAGCTTCCCTACAGAAATATCTGGATGTTGCAGCACTGGAACTAAACTCAGCTACATGTATCTGGTAATGCCCTTTTGTTTTTAAACTTGAGACTTTTTGAGGAACTTGGACATGTTCACACCAGCATATGGTGAAAGGCCTGTGCTCTGGCTCTCACTTATGTGCAGGTGCTGCAGTCTAGCAACATAAGATACTGCTCAGGTACCCAGAGTTATTATGACCTTTTATAAAAACAAATTATGATATCTTTTTTCCAATTGTGTGAAGTCTCAGTTTCAGTTTGGGTGTGAAACTGCACTGATGTGATAAACTTCTTTTTTTTAAGCTAGTGTTGGACAGCAACCCCCCTGTGCTTGTTGGGCTGGCTTTCTTAAAGCTTTCATCTGGGAGCTGGATTGGGAGCATAAATGCAATTGCTGGTGCAGGAACTGAGAAGGGAACAAGTGCAAGACCTGCACTTTAGTTAGCTGTTAGATTGGCTAAATTGTATTGTGAAATGACACTTTCAGTAATCTGTAGAGTCAGTGCCTCTACCACATCCCTGTAACTTTTTTCCAGCACTGTGGCTAGGGCTGTGACATGAATTTACAGTAGTAGATAAAGTGTGTATATAAAAATTGCAGGTTTCAGTGACAGACGTTATATATAGCAAGTAGTGGTGGTGTCATTTGAGTAGAACTGGGATAAGGGGGATTCATAGTGCTCCTTTATTTGCATATATGTTCTATACATTGAAAGAAGTGTCTTGTGTCTTAGCATTGGAAATACTGAAATCCTGGGGAAGATGGAGCAGCAGGAAGACACAAAATAAATTAGCCTCTTCTTTTCTCTGCCCACTTGTATACATTTAAGGAAGTAGTATTTAAAAAAGCATTGCTCATTTTATGCTGGGAATTTAGAGAGATGCTCTGCTTGATGACATACCCATGTAAACAAAAAACACTGAGAATGTTTCTGAAGCAGATTTAAGGCCCGCTTTTTTATTTTCTTAGTCATCAAAAATGCAGTTCCTTTTTCACTGAACTGTTCTGCAGACTATCTGATAGATTGCTTGTCAAAAGGATTTTTTTTGTGAACAGGGAGGGAAACAGGTTTTGGAGAAGGGAAGCTTATACAGATTATCTACTAGAGGCTGCTGTAGAAAACTGCAGTTGCATTCATTAACACTTCTCTGATGTCTTCTTGCCCACTTCTTTTGGATTACATAAGGAATTTCTTGCAGACAGGTATTATGGAAAATATGCAAGTCATTTTTTAATCAGTGTAGCATAGCTAATCATCTGAAAATCTTGCACTATAAACACATCTGGAACCCTTTCTCTACAGTATCCTCAATGCTTGCCCTGATCTGGTTTGATACAGCCTGCCAGCTGTGTCTAAGAGAAAAAACATGCTTTGACAGCGATTGGAAAATGACAGTCCAGTTTCACAGTTTCAACAGTATTGAGACAGAAGGTAGAAACTACTGAAAATGAACCTCAAGAAAAGTTTGAGGGAGTTTGGGTTACTTTCTATGGGGAGAGTGTTCAGAAGTGGCATTACCACAGATGGCTGTGATAATAGGCTGGAGGACACCTCAAGCAGTACTCTGCATCTTGGAGGCTAGATTATAATAATAAATAAAATGGGCCTACAGTTGTATGATACTAAGACTCAGCTTTTATTTTCCTGAATGCAAACTGCCTTCCACCCCTTCCAAATTGGACAGCTATGTCCGTTCTGTGTATTGAGACTGTTTCCTGGGAAGTAGGTTGGACATTTTCTGGGTGAGGTGCTGACTTGACCCTGCTAATTAGTTACAATATGGGAAGTGCCAGACCAGTGCTTGAAACTATCCTGACCCTGTTCTGTTTGTCTATAGACATTAATGGGAGACAGAAGGTAAAAGCAGAGAGCTGATCAGCAGTGTTCCATGCCTCAGTGTGCAGGGGATAAGCTGGATGCAGCTAAATTTTGGGGGTGATGACTATAAGTAAGGGAAGGGTGGGAGATACAGGATGGTATTGTGACAGAAGGTGTTTGTTGTTTGGTCATCATTCTAGGTAAAGAAGCTTCGTTGATAGAGTTTATATATTTTTAAAGAAAAATGCAAAGGTACCGTGTCCTAAAAATGCTTTTATCTAGATAATTGGTACTACTGTGTGGTGTGTGTAGTGGGGGTGGTAACATTAGATATGTTGAATGTAGTGTGGTGTGTATCTGCTAGCAATTACAGTAAAATGCTGAATTAAGCTTTGCATGCATTCATCTTTCTTAGCTTCTCTAAAAGATTGCCCACCCCATTTATTATCTCATAGCAAAGAGCTGAGCACATTGGGCATCAACTTGGTCAAAGCCTAAGTTTTGCCTTTCAGATGCCAGTGCACAGTCACAGAGTACCCCATGTGAAGAAGGCCCCTCCCTTTGTTAACAGGAAATCTGAACCACTAAAAGCATGAAAAAGCTGCTTTTGAGACTTCCAGAGCATACATGCAGCATCTTGTATGGTGAGAAGGGATGGAAGAGGTTTAGAGTTGGCCACATTCTCTAGTAATGTGTATTGTGTGTGAGCTTCTTTGAAAATTATATGTGACTGCAGATATCTTAGAGGTTTTCAGGCTACTCTTCTGGGGCTCTATGATTTTTCTAGCTTAACAATAGCAACTGCAGTACTGTCCATCCTCTCCCTCCGTTTAATTTTTACAAGCTTATCTATCCACATAGTGCTGAACCTCATTCTCTTTTCTAACTTGTAGTTCATGGCACTGATGAGAGGATAGAGAAGGGATGTCACTGAACTTACTAGAATGTTTTTCACAAGCCTCTAAGGGACTTCTCGGTTCCCTCATCTTGGCTGTTATGAAGCATTTTGAGTTAATCATGTGAGATACTGTATGGATGCTGCCTGTTATTGGAAAAACAATCATCTGACCTTTTTCTTTGTTACAGACCATCCTAGTTAGATGACATTAACCTAACCCTTTCAATTTTTGTCTGACAGTTTGCTTAGGTGGTTGTTTGCAGAGCAGCAAACTCCTAGGTCTTGTTCAGGGATGGCTTTTACTTGAATGATGTCAGCTACAGTAATAAGAATTTGATAGATCTTTGCAACAAATCCTCGTATTCAATGTTTAATTACATTAAAAGTTATGAGAACTAGATTTTTTTCCTCTCCCTTTTTCTCACTGTGTTTTTTGCTTCTCAAGGTGCTTTGTGTAACTTCTAGATCTTAACAAAAGTTATGCTTTTTTCTAAGTGAATATGCACTATTCAGAAGTTGCTAGAGCAAAATAAATGTGTAAGTATTAATTTTAGTGGGTTTTGTCATCCTTTTAAGAGTATTGAATCTTTCCATATTGGTATTAAAGCTTTTGAGTATACTTCTACCATTTCCAAAAGCAAGTTATCTTCTTGTGAGAAGGGAAACTAACTGCCACAAATGTCAACTACTATAGTTTAAACTGATCTATCAGTATATACATCTTAATATAAGCCTACCAGTTACGAATAAACCCCAAAAACATGCTTTGATGCTTTTTTGCAATACCCAGTTATAATTCTTTTAATCTAAAAACAGTTCTGTGATTAAATTATTACCTGTATTGCATCATAACATAGTCAGGATCTTTCTTTTATTTGAAATTATACCAAATTATTTTATTTTTGTGAACTTTTAACAGTGATTACTGTTGCGAGTGAATATTCTTATGACTATTGATTATTGCTTTAGCTGTTTAACTCATTTGAAAGATGACTGGGTGTACCTGTACAGACTTGAGGTCTAATTAACTTTCTTCAGAGTAGCAACTTTTGCTTTGATTTTTGAGTGAAGTAGTGATCTCTGTAGTAGTTTAAACCAATATGTGTGCCACAGTTATTGAACATATGTGGAAAATTGTGGGCCTTGCAGAAATAGATAAACAGAGGGAATCCTGAGTAATCTCAGTGAAGCTGCCAAAATGCCAGTCACTGAAGTAATTAAAAGCTAGTACCAAGGGGGTTCCAGCGTGTTATTCCCAATTATCTTGTACCTAAAGGGGACTTACAAGAAAGCTGGAGAGGGACTTTTTACAAGGGCATGTAGTGATATGACAAGGGGCAAGGGTTTTAAAGTGAAAGAGGGTAGGTTTAGATTAGACTTAACAAAGAATTTCTTCACTGTGAGGGTGGTGAGACACTGGCACAGGTCGCCCAGAGAAGCTGTGGCTGCCTCCTCCCTGGCAGTGTCCAAGGCCAGGTTGGACAGGGCTTTGAGCAACCTGGGCTAGTGGAAGGTGTTCCTGCCCATGGCAGGGGGTTGGAACTAATGTTCTTTAATGTTCTTTAAGGTCTCTTCCAACCCAAACCATTCTATGACTGTGATCTTTGTTCATCTTCACAAGAAATCAATATGAGAGTATTTTCTGTGAAGTTCCTCAGTAAGTTCTGTGGAAAGAAAGGAGTAGGAAAAATGCTGCTGTTCATCCAGTCTAAATATTTACTACTTTGATCAAAGTTACAAGTCCAATATGTCTACACAACCCACACTATCAAGAAGTTGCTCAGTCTCTGAAGTGTGCTAAAACGGGCAAGGATATACAGTTCACCAAGCTAAATCTTTATCCGTAATCTTGTAAATACTTAGCAGATGGTGGCCTAGAGAGAACTTTAGGTAGCTACTGAAAACAAAGTAATTGGCAAAAAACAGCTGCTGTGGCATGAGCAATGTGCTACAGAAGTTTTGTTGTCTTCAGAAAATGAGAAAATGCAGTTTCTGTGTGGAATATTTCTTCAAAGCTTTCTACTTCACTTTGTCTATGTGATACATGCAAATTTATTGCAGCCTTCCCAAGCAAAGATTTTTTTTCTAAAGATTTGTCTCTTTTTGTTCTTTTTCCCAAACTTCAGAAGGAACAGAACTAATTTTGTAGCAAAAAAACAACTAGAAAGTCCCTACAAAGGTTATTTTCAAAGGTAAAATCTTTCACTCTAGGGTCCTTTAACAGTCAATATTGTGGCAATTAATTTTTTTCTTTAAACCTTTTCCTGACCAGGTTTTTTAACCTAGTCTGTGCATGTTGATGGAAAGCAAAATGTGCCTGAACAGAAAATGTGACTGTACTAAAGGACTAAACTCAAGTTTGGGGCAGCTGTAAGATGTGAGGATTTTCTGTGGAAGACTTAAATTACCTGTTTGGACTTCCTGACTAATAATAACCTTGAGGAAGCTAAATTTATAAGACTTCCCTTCTTTAATCCACATTTTGGGGGAAATTGGGGAACTTTTTGTGTGCGCAAATGAAGTTAGTTAACTATTACTGTTATCTAATCCACTGCTGTATAACTTCATCAGTAGATCAATG
The DNA here is from genome assembly GCF_003259725.1 of Athene cunicularia. NCBI lineage: Eukaryota > Metazoa > Chordata > Aves > Strigiformes > Strigidae > Athene > Athene cunicularia. The sequence continues at coordinate 16,008,635 of NW_020799098.1, read as the reverse complement.
TTACTTTCTGCCAGGAGGGGTGCAAAGGGGCTCTCCTTAATTTCATGTTCTGGTTAATGCAGCCTCCTCTGGTTAAAACTCACCCTGTTTAGACCACTTCTGCAGTTTCAATGTGGCTCATAGCTGTTCATCTCTTCATTACCTACTTCATATTGCAGCTCTACCCCTCTCACATTGCCCCTCACTGCATCCAGTATAAGCCAAGACTCAATTCTAGGTGGTCTAGTAGCTTGCCCTTTCAACTATGAATAAAGCAGTGTGTGCTTTACAAGTCTGCCAAGAGCTTAAAATGCATTTACAGTGTTTTCACTTGTGTCATGTTGTATGTTGTTGGATTTTGAGACTGAGACAGAGTACTGTAGGTTAAGCGTATTTCTCTTGCTTTTGATCAGCGTGTAATTAAAGAATGTGGAGTCAGGGAATGGAAATGGATGATGACTGTGTTGATAAGAGGAAACAGCATACTGAAGGCAGTAGAAGGTGAAAAGACAGGTTGCTGTAGCAGATGAGATGAGGTTAAAATACTGAGGCAGTTTAGCGTGTATTTGTTTTTTACCTCCATTCAAACAAATTCTTCCAGCTGTTGTAGAATAACAGGTTCTAGGGCTTCATTTTGCATGTCAGTGGTAAGGTGCAGCAACAAGGTTCCTCTCTTACTTGCCTTTTTTCTTGTCCAAAGACATGGCTGATGGTTTAAGATTATAGTTTTTGCACGTTATTTCTTTAAGGAAGGTGAATAAACAGGTAATTGAACAGAAAATTTCCTTTCACCATCTTTGTAGTGTAAGTAGGTGATCTTGTTTGTGGGCTTCAGAAGCGCAGGAAGGCAGGTGTCACTTGGGAGTTGTGCTCAAGGGGAAGAAGGCCAGAGTGGCCTCTTGTGAGGAGCAGGAGGGTGGAAGCTGAACCAGCCTGATGTTTCTAGTCGTTCAAGGCAAAAAAACTGGGAATTGTATAGAGAGATAGCTTGCCTAAAAGTTGTGGGGAGAATTTATCTGAGAAAGCTGGGGTTTTTGCTTCGTTTGGGGCCAAGGGTTGTCCCAAGTCTGTCTGAGGGAGATGTGAAGAGGGGAGTGAACCTTTTGAATCTGTTGTTGGAAAGGAATGGTCTAGACTGTATGTGTGAATGCATGGATTAGACTCCTCACCTGTGGACTAAAGTAGTCTCTTACTGTGTGGGAAGTGAGACGATCTCTTCACCTCTGAGACTTCTCACTTGGCCTACAGAGTGAGTTTTCTTGCTCTGCAGAAAGAGGACAGACAGCATGGGGTGAGCAATGCAGCAGGACTTTCTCTGCAGTCTCAGCACCAACGTGTATGGTGGATTCTCTGGCCATCAACATTCCTGAGGTCCCACCTTGCTCTGCAGTGGAACCAGAGCCAAGTGTTGGCTGTGTAATTAGGGACAGTAAGAGTAAGCAGAGGTGTTAAGTAGCTATGTGGCAGTAAAGGGGAAGACCATGGGTTACCTACTGAAGGAGGCCTCTTCAATGAGGGAGCTAAGTCTGACCATAGTGAAGGCTAATGGCTAGAGGCTTTCTAACTTTGGGGAAGCAACCAAAGGCCCACTCAAGCCAAAGCAAGTATTTTAACATGTCAATAAACTGAACTTGCAGTAAAACTTGCTATAAGATACCTGAAAGATTTTTATCTCTGATGGTAAGTCTGAAAGGCTGATAGAGCTTTCCTGGTTTTCCTGTACTTGTGAGAATTATTTGTTAGTCTGAGTCATAATTAGAGAGGAAAAAACTCAAGCTTGAAGTAATTTTAATTAATTAATTTCAGACTAATTATTGCTACTTATTTATGACATGTGGTCAAACTGACCTATATTCAGAGATGCTGAATTGTTCAGTGTGTGTGTAGTCCATTGACTCTGTTTTAGATGAAGGGAAGTGGGTAGAAATACTGTGATATGCATTAGAATTAGAATGAGATAGCAATAAAGCAGTTATTAATTTACCATGTATATATATTATCTGTGTAATTCTCCCGTTGTTCTGAAAAATCTCCATTAAGTGTGACATGAATGTTTCAGTCATGGTTCTTACTGGTTTGCTTGAAGTCCTTTTCAAAATAAAAGCCTAATATGTTATATTATGCATGCGAAATAAACTAATTTCTGGCATAATTTGATTAACACTGGAGTTGCACTATAACTGAATGGACTCAATGGAATTGTTTGAGTGAAGATGAAGCATAGGGTTCCCAAAGGTTTTACTCCAACTGTTTTCCTGTCACCTAGATTTGAAAAGCTTTCTTGGCAGAAGAATTTGTAATTAATTTGTGTTGGTACTTAATATCTAGACAGCTTATTTTTAAATCTCTTATTTTTGCTATCTCTTTCTCTAGAGCAGTTCTAAGAAGCAAGCCTAGTGCTAACCTCATTTTCTTGATGGGTAATGGGATACCAAGTGTATGTACACAATACATGTGCAATGAAGGAGGTAGTGATTATGTTTTGTTAACCGGAGCTCCTCAGAGGTGCTTAATATTTCATCACAAATTACATTGGTAAATTAACAGTTCATCTGGCTAGTTAGATTTACTAGGGCAGATGGCATTTCGCATGTGTGATGAGAGCAGGAAGGAGACAGCAAAGCAGTAATGTCATTAGCTGTGTAAATGAGCCTCATAAGGTAAATCTCTTTAACCCCAGTGATAAAATGTGTTCTCTGCTAAAGCCTTGGATTACTGGTCCTGTGAAACAATGTGTGCAGCTGGTCAAGCTGAGATTTCAGAAGTAATCCCGTTAATTTGAAAATAGAGGACATGGCTTCTTTATCACACCTTCTAGCACTTTTATATTTGAAACAGAAATCAGCCTCAAGGTGGTACTCTACCGATAATGCAGAAGAGAGTTGTGTGGAGTTACCTTAGTTCAATTTTAAATAAAAACTTACTTGAATGCTAGAGATGAGATGTCCTAGCTAGGGAGGAAAGGTGTTTCATAAAAGCAAACTAAAATCACAGGCTGAATTAAATGTGAGCTGAGGTGTCTCTTCCTTGTGATACAGTGAGCAGTGTAGCCATGACTGAAAACATGATGCTTGTGTTTACACAGTACCTGACACAGGATGCTCCCCCGCTTAACCCTAAACTGCTGCACTAGCAGCTGTGATTATTCTCAGCGTGTGTAAAACCAAATAGAATTAGAATAGTTTGGGTTGAAAGTGACCTTTCAAGATCATCTAGTCCAGCCCTCCTTGCAGTGAGCAGGGAGATTCTTGATACTGCAGAATCACTAAGGCATGTTTGTGCTTACAGATGTGTGGGTGAATAACTCCAGGTAATCTCACCTTCAGTTATAGCCAAAATTATTTTTTTTATGGGAAATATATATGACTTCCACATTTAATTTGAAATGAATTAACTGGGAATGTGTCTAATGTAGTTTATACTGAAAGCTATTGGAATAGTAAATTCACAGTAAAGACAGGTCAATCACTGTGTGCTGCATGGTGAGAGAAACACCCTGAAGCGTCATGTTACTTCTTAAAAACCATTACAAAGCAAGTAGTAAATCTTTATTCAGCAGAGAAATCTCACATTCTGGAAAATTAAGAGGAAAACATGGGCTTTGTAATAGTGGCCATCGTGCTATGTGTAAAACTGTATTTTTCTCACTATTTAAGTTATCCATGTGGAAACTTTTTCTACCTATTTTTAGTCCTTCTTGTTTATTATAAACCCGAAGCTGTTTTAGTTTGATGAACAGACTTTAGAGCCTCTAAATTTCAAAAACACATTGAAAATGCTGTTTTCTGCATCAGTTTGTCATAATGTATTCGGGTTTATTTCTGTTTGGGTTTTGTTTGTTTTGGCTTTTTTTACTGGCAGGCTATAAATTATGGAAACAGTATAAATAAAAACTGTGAATCAGGAACATTCTGACCAATTTAAGCATATCACAAGTAATCAGAGCAGGTTTGGGTGGGTTTGCTTTGTTTGTTAAGTATTGGATGTTTTCCTTGGAGATACTGAAAACCTAACTGGACACAGCCCTGGGTAACCTGCAGTGGGTGACTGCACTGAAATCTTGAACTGCACTGGAAGATCTCAGGGTCGGTCCCTTCTAGCCTCAAATATCTTCTGTTTCTCTTGAGTAGTTTTACATATACATACAGATGTCTTAAATATATATGTATGTATAGATGTATGTAAAATGCTTAGGGTTTTTTTAATTTTCATGTTAATTGAAGATGGGGACACACTAAGCTAAAGAATGGGTAAAATTTTTCTACTTTTATTTAACAGGAAAGGCTAATGCTTTTAAAATTTTTATCTTTTGCTGATTCCCAACAGTAGGAAATGTATCAAAGAAAGCTTTTGTCAGTAATAAGATTTAGCTTTGTTACATGCTTCCTGGCAGTACTTTCACTCCTCCATTAAATAATTTATAATAAAAAGTCAGCATGATTGTAAGATAACTTTGAAATAATTTAGATCAGAAGGGACCTCTGGAGGTCGTTGGGTCCAACCCTTTTCCATAGTAAGATGAACCTTTGAGTTTAGAGCAGTCTGCAAGTGAGGAGAGGCTTCCTGCTTGGCTTCAGAATAGCATCAAGGAGGGTGATGCCACAGGGTCCTGGGCAGTCGGCTCCCGTGTTTGACCGCCCATATGCGGACAGTCTGTACTGCTCCATGCCACTGAGGATCACAGAAGCTATTCCTTTTTCTTCCTTCCCATTGCATTCTGATAAAAATTGGTAGAAATTTCTCTTTAGCTGCTGTTTCGTGGTGTGTTGTCACACAATGCTGAATAGTTGAATAACAAGGGTTATTTTAGCCCTTCTCTTCTGCTTGCTAAAAGGCATTTAGCTGTAGAGAAAATTCCTTGCATTATGTATTTTATGCACCAATGCTTCTTAAATTTACTTATTTGGTAGGTCTATAGATATAAACAAGAAGAAAGAAATGTTGCCTCTGCTGAAGAAAAAATTGTCTAACAGCCAGTGTGAATTACATTTTTGAGGTTTGCATGGTTCTGCCTCACTTGGCTGTACGCTTTCTTGACGCTGAAACTCCCAGAGAAACGGGGCTGGTTCCTGGAATGGTTTTGATACAGGGAGGACTCTTCTGGTCCCAGTGTGCAAGATGTCTCAGAGCTGCAGTGTTAAATCAGCTGCATGTTGCTTATCCAGTGGTGTGTGCCCTTTCCTTCAGCAGACTCCTGACTCAAGGTCCAGAGCTTGAGAGGATTGGCAGGGATGTAACTCTTTTGTTCTTCCCAGGTGCTTATTACATATGTTTTGGGTTTACTTCTGTTACTGTGGGATTCAGCCTTATCTTCTAGCATATGTATGGTCTTTCCAAAATGAGGTTGCCTCACCTTAGAGAGTCCTTGACCATCTGCTGCTAGCACTCTTTCTGCATTTTAGAATATACTTCCCATCTGTGGATAATTTGAAGTTTGAGACTCCAGTGATATGTTCACAGATTTTATTTTTTGTCAGTCTTGCTGGCTGCATCTTCCTTGCAGAGAGTACTTTCCTTGAAACAGCAGTTGTTGCCTTGCTGTTACGTGCTTTCCTTCCTTGGACATACTTTTCTGCAAGGATCTCTTCAGGATCTCTTCAACTTGCAGATCAGTTGAGTCCATATTCCGAACCCTGGAGGATGTTGGGGAGGGAGGACCATGGATGCAGTTTGCTTCGGGGTTTCTTTTCCTAAGCCACATACAGGCTTAGAGAGATGTGAGATCGCAGCCCCTGTGAGCTCACTGAAGATATTTTGTGGGTGCTGCAGTAAATCCTGAGAGGGCTTGGATTTTTTTGGAGAACAGTCAGTTTTGAATCTACAGGCCCTTTATTGATCTTCAGGATAGGTAATTCATAAGAGGTTTTTCCTCAAGTACACTGAGTTGCGTATGGGGAGACTAACAGTGGGTCAATAGTACCATTGGGGCAGTAGTCCATATCTATATTAACATGATGGACAGAGTGCTTCTCCTTGAGGTGTAGTGTGCTCCTTCATAATGTGTTTCCTCTTGGTCAGAGGAGACTAGAAGTTCAGACAGTCCTGCCTCCTAGACACTACTGCTTGTAGATAGCCTAGCATGGAGCACACCCAGAGCCAGTGATGCCCCTCTGAGTTAGAGGATCTGCAGAGCTGGGAGTTCCTCTCCAAGTACAGGGTGTCACAGAAATGACCAGGAGCCACAGTCTCCACCATAGTTCCTGCAAGGTTGGCAAAACCTTGGTGAGGGTAGGCTGGTAATCCATTTGTTCCAGTGGCTGGGGTATACTGAAAGAAGCTGGTGGGTGAAATTGTATCTGTAATGTCAAGTGGCATTATTTGTGTTAACTTTCTACTTACTTTTTTTTTTTTGGTGGTTGTATTTTGTCTATATTGTGAATATTAGGAGTGTGTTAGATGGAGCTGCATGCACAGTAAATTGCCATGTGTTAGGCTTTTTGATTTGAGTGTTGCATACTTTAATGCAAAGGTGGTTGGTCCAGAGGGGGGAAAAAAAACACTAAAAAACCCACAAAACCCAAAAACAAACAAAAAGGAAAGAAAAAAAAATGTTGGCAAGATAAGGGCCTTCTTCCTTGTACCATTCAATCAAGGTTATCATTAACATGCTTGGTTTACACGTTATATATCTAATTCTCTGTGTGTATATATATATGTATGTATGCATGTATGTACTTGTCATAAACGTGAAGCAAAACTGATACTCAGAACTTTGTCCAAGTAATTGATAAGTTTGTGATTAACTTTTAGTCATGATTATATAGTACAGAGGATGACCTTGGAAAACCTTCACTGTATTTCAGTGGGAATTGGTTAATTGATAGATAACCTGGTTATCTTCTTGTGACTTCATAAAATATACAGTGGATTAAACTAGACAGGTTTATGGAAAGACTTACGTGCTTGCCAATTCTGTTGATGTCTGTTCATAATTTCATTTTGCCTACCTAACAGTAGAATTCATGCCATCCTCTTTCCCCTGTTTTTATTATTTATATTGTTTAAAACTCTGGATTATTCTTGCTTATTTTCAGATCTCATCAGAAAACTAGCACAGCAGAAGTTTGGAAATACACAGGGTGATTATCAAAAGGTAAATTGTCTATGTGTATCTGCATAAGATAATGAAAACAATGATTTTGAAATTCAGTGTTGTTTCTGAAACAGGGAGTAGTATTTTAAAGCTATAACAACAGGATGCAAGAATGAAATTTGTGAATGATGTGTGTGATGGTTTCATACAAAATTTGGGACCAGAACTTTTCAAAAGATACTAAGCCACTGTAAAGAAGCTATGAGTAGTTAAGGCTCACTTATAAATTCCAGCTGTAATATGATTGTGGTGTCTATTGCACAAAGACTGAAGGCTCTTTGTATTGAAAATTACTGCTTTTATTTAAAAAACATTTGAAGAGAACCATTAGTGCTCAGCTCTCATGTTAGTGTCAGCTATTGTTCTCAGAAAGCTGAATTTATATGCTGGTTCTGATGCCTTTGTAAAACAACATTTCCATAGCCTACTTATAAAGTATATTTTAGTTTACATAGTGTGCTAATCACAGCAGGGATATTTTCCATTCTCTCTTTAGGTTTGTGATTGTTCTGTAACAATGGAAATTCATAGGGTACTTGGTAGCAAGAGAAGATAGAACATAATGTGGATCTGACTTTAGGCTGTTCTCAAGGACAGTACCCTATCTTTGAAGCAGTGTCACTGTGAGTTCCTGCAGTAGGGACCTTAACCAGGACCATGCAGTGGACATGTTACTTCATATGATCTACTCCCTTACAGTCCCTGCAGTATGATGTACCTGTCAGGAAGATGAGTATGGAACTTGGCATACAGGCATTGCGTTATTGCCTTGAATCAGGATAACCTGAAAGATCTTGAGATTTGAGGGTGGGAAAGCCTTGTGCTTCCATGCCTTCCTGACCATGAGCCTATCACTCCAGGAGCTTGATAACCTCTGAATGACATCCAAGCATATGGATACTGTTATGCTGCATCAAATGACTCTTGTCAGTCCTGTATGCTTGCTTGTTCGGTGGGGCTTTGAGAGCAGTGCATCACAGATTGTGCCTGTACACCCAGGAAAGAATGTAGGGTAGACCTGCTTAGCAGAGTCTTCGGACAAAACCAGTGGACCATAGGTGGTATACATGAGTGCGAGTATAGGACTTAGTAACTACTGTGTAAATCATGAGAAATTTGAGACTAATGACAACTGTAATCCAGCATAGTGGAGACACTTGTTAAAATACTGTGTGATTATAGAGTGGCAAATACAGTATTAGGTGCGCTTAGGAAGTATAACAGATATAGGCCATTTATTTATAGGCCCTAACTTTGACCTGAATACGATGCAAAAGTTTGAAACAAATTTGGAAGAGGAAAATCTATCAGGACAAGTAAAGAAAAAAAAAAAGTCCCTGGGAAGACACAAGCATCAATGAGAGGTAGCTGTGAAGAGGCCAGCATGACTGTGGGTGTGCCCCTGGAGGAATTTCTAGGGCGGGTAGGGAAGTGTGAATGTCAATAAAGTGTGTGGTAAATAGTTAGAAATGTCACCTGTGGTTTTGATCACTCAAATTTAGGGAGAATGAACTTGGAGTAGGAGGGGTTCAGAAAATGTGTATTAGGATGGTCTCAGAAACACACAGGTCTTCAGAGGAGACTGGAAGAGTTTGCTTAGCTTAGCAAAATAACTGATAAAGGGGGTGGTTACTCTTTACAAATAAATATGAAGAGGAAACACCAGGAAGAAAAAACTGCTCTTTGGGCAAAAGATGGTGCTATCACAGAAGCAAAGGGGCAGAAATGGGCTACATGTACATCCATGTAAGAAGACTCGCTAGTTCACCAAGCATTGGGAAGAGCCCTTCAGTAGCAAGAACAGGAAATCTGTTTCTGATATGTATCCTGTTAAATTTCTACTGTTGTTCCTCAGTATCTTCTCTTTTTTTTTTTTTTTTTTTTAAACCTATTTGTAGAATGTCTTTGTGGTCCAGGAGACCCTTCACACTTCTGTGGTTTGTGTCCCTCCCAGTTGGACTTGGTACCAGATTTATAAAGGAGGATAAGCATTTGTTTTCCTCCCACTTAAAGTATAGTTCCAAGTATGAGTTTGAACATTTTAGGCATATTGTCCAGTAGAAGCTTCATAATGATGTGTGTGACGCTGAAAAATCTTTTAAGACTTGAGAATATTTTCTGATTATCCTGCATCAGGCTTTGGTTTGAGGGGTCTTGCTGTCTTTAGCTCATCCATTTCCCTTTTCTGCTTATGAGAAAGGCGGAAGTGTTATAGCTCTGAACTTGTTATACAGAGGTGAAGGGGAAGAATACAAGAAATTATATTTCCATTCTGGAAACAAAAGGGAAATTGGGTTCTTCTGAAATTCCTGACATTGAATATTTAGTATTCAGTGTTTTTCTGAAATTACAGCTAAGAAATCAGTTAAGAACATGATAAATAGACTTCGTCAGTCTTTCTTGAATGCCTTTTCTTTTTTACTTTTGAATAATTTAAAATAAACCTCTACCCAATTAGTTAAAAGTGAGGGTGAATTTTGTGTGTAAGGTGATACGGTTTCAAACTGCTACTGAAGCTGCTGCTTTTAGGTCACAATAAAATTAGCATTGAAAAGAAGTTAGGAATATCATAGGTCTGTTCTGACAGGTGGAATTTGTGAAGAAATCACTAAACCACATAGTAATGTAATCTCTGTCCTTCTGTAGGATGTGTTGGAAATTACATGAAACATGCTCAGTGCAGAAGTAAATTCTGTTGTTGTTTTCATTTGGAAATATTTGTTGGACAACTAGATTCCTTTCACTTACCAAGGAAGCCAGAAATTGCCTGCTATGTATTTTATTATAAATAATTTTCTGTAATTATTTAATTGTGCTTCTATGTATTATTTTACTTCACTGGCCTTTTGTTATTGTTTCTGTGTTCTTAAATGTTTTAGTCATGGTTAATTATTCATTATTCACATAATATATTTTTTTTGTGCATGCTGCCTGTGTATTATACACATTCTTCATTTGTTTTGACTTCCACAGCCAGAAAATGTTGTCCTGACTCTTCAGGTAATGTCTTATGGTAGATGTACAGCTCTGGAAAAAAAACTAACCATGTCTGTAAGCACTACTTCTATCAAAACATCCATAACTATTTTTAATGTTATTAAAATATGTTTTTCTACCTAACCTGTTTTAAAATTTATGTTTATGTTTATCAAATAATTCTTAGAGTGTTTATCTAACCAGAAAATGGTAATTCTTTTGCACAATCTATCCAAGTTGTTCTTCTTAGCATCTAGTTTGTATTCTTCAGAAGGGATAACAGCTTTTAACCAGCGGTTGTTAATAATAATAATACAAAAAATAGATTTCATCCTAGAATTGGTAATTAGGTCAGAAATTTGCAACTCTGCTAATGGTGGTGGTTGCTGTATTTGGATCAGTTGGTAATTAGGGATTGTGAGGAAGGTCATCAGCAAAGCTGGAACTGGAGCATGATTGATAGCTTGTGAGAAATTGTCACTTACTTTGCAGGACAATACACAGCCTCAGATTCATCCTTTTACTGCCAAGTTGCCCTTGTGCTGGCAGGTTAGTAAAACAGAAGGGGACTGAAAGTACTAGTGTGAAATTTGTTCTAGAATTGGGAAAGGAAAGAAGAAAAGAGATTTATCAGGGAAGAAAGACTACTGGGACGTGCCCACACCATGCTGTTTAGCTCTGTGCAGACACCTGCCTGATCTGGATGTGTTGGCTTGTGTTCGCAGCAGAGGGAAACAGCATGGCCAGGTCACAGCTTGTCCCATGGAAGCCATGTCACCTTGCGTGGGGGCTGTGCCAGGATTATTGGTCCTGGGGCACTTGCACTGCTTCGAGCGTAAAAGCTAGTTAGGGTACGTTGTACCGTATTGTTCCCTCTCACTCCTTCCAGCTTTTGAAAGCATCCTTTTAGTTGCTGCTGCTTTGCTGTTTGGCAGCAGAAAAAATAATCTTTACCTGAGAGTTTAAAATCCACTCCTTCATGTTTTCCAGTCCCTAAGCAGTTTTAAGTTCAGCAGTTTGGAGAAACCTTTGCCATTGCAATCAATCATCCAGTGAAGTACTTAGCTTGGCAGTTCATACAAACCTTTCTACTCATAACTGATTAAAAAGGAGAACAAGCAAAGCCTCCTTCCCTCCTCCCAGATAAAGTGATCTAGTCAGCCTTGCTGACATTTGTGGAGCCTTTTTGGAAACAGATGTGAAAAACAGTAAATTTGGGGCCCAGGAAATCAAATGTCTTCATTTTTATCCTGTTTCAATTGCATTGATTCACATTTGTTTCTTATGAGCATATTTCTCTCTTAGCACTCACTCCTGTAGTTTACCTAGCTAATATTCTAGCTAAATAATTATTAACTATCAGTATCTATGATGTTGTGTATCTTTTTGTTGAAAAGTTGTCAATTATTGACAAAATACACCAAGTCTGTAACCTTGGTAACTTAGTAATGGTTTAGTCTGTAGTTTGATTTTTTTTTTTTAATTATTTGCTCTATATTGATTGCAGTTACTGTATGATATCTGCTATTACCACTATTTTTGTCTGAATTACAGGCCATCTACTATGAAATCGGTTTTATAGTCACCGCAGCCTTGGGATTGCTATTTATTTTGTTACTGCCTCTTGTGGGACTTTGCTTCTGTATGTGTCGTTGCTGTGACAACTGTGGTGGGGAAATGCATCAAAGACAGAAGAAAAATGCTGACTGTCAGAGGAGCTGTTTTGCAACATTTCTTTTTGTTGCTTCTTTAATAATAAGGCAAGTGTAATAAAGACAACAGTATGAAGCTTGGTATAGCACTAATTTTGCAGTGTCATATGACAAATAATGTTACTGTATTGGCCTACAGGTACAGAAATTATTTTATTAGTCTAAGTAATATTATTGCTTATTAAAGAAAATGTGACTGCATCATAAAAATGCTACTACCATTGCTATCCCTAGGTCATTATGTACTCACTTGAGAGGAATGTAGATGTGAAACAACAAAAAAAAATTAGGCTTGAGTTCAGCAAATGAAGTTTTTGCCTGTCTCAGAAGGGCAACTGCAGAATGTTGCGTTAAACTTACGAATGTAAGATTCTGTGTCCTGTGTTCAATTACCATCCCGTAGAGAACTTGAGGTAACAACATACTGCTTTGTTCTCAATAGTGTAGTAGTGGTGAGAAAAGCAATTGTGTGACCTTCTTCAGTACATGCTGTCCTCCAGGTTTTCATATTAGTTCAGAATAATGCATTTTCTTTTGGACACTTTGTTTTAATTCATGCATGCACTCACTGTAAAATCCTGGAGTTTGGAGACACTTTTGCACTTGTTGGTGTTAGGAACATACTCCTGTTCTGTGCTGGGTGTGGAAAGGGTGATGGAGGATTACAATCAAGACTTATCTTTTCCCTGTAGGTGCTTTCAAAATACATTGTTTGCTTTCAGGTTTTTTATTTTCCTTCAACTTCTTCATATTTTCACCTGCCTACTATCCTTATTTTGTGATTATAATTAAAAAAAATAATCTTTTGATCTATACCATGTGACTGTATGGTCAGGTGGACTTTCTTTGTCACTTCACTGTATTCTAGAAATTTTTTTTATTTTACTGCTGTTTGTCATGACAAATTGAGACCTTGCCTATGCTCAAATGTAGGCCACACTGATACTGGGTACGGGAACATGCTCTTTGCTCCCTGGCATCACTAACAAACATGATACTTAAGTATTCTGAATGCCAAATGGTACTGTAGGTGTATCCCTGACATGATAACAAAACAGAAATTCTTCATAATACAGTGGTGCCTCAAAGTAAATTATTAAATTACCTCTCAGTATGCCAAAACTGAAGGCAGCCTACAGAGCTTGCTAGCTAGCTTTACACTGTGTTGCAGTATGCTCTTTTGCATGGTGTTATGTTCTGGTTATAATGGCTGAGGAATGTTGCCTGTCAGAGAAATCAAGAGGTTGTCCCCCTTGTTGGTCTCTTAACTTGTGCATTTGCTGCCAGCTATTTTTGTGGTATTAAGCATACCTAGCACTGACAAGTGCTGCTTCCCAGGTCAAGACTGGGAGATCCCTAGTAAAATGCTTTCAAGGGCCAGGAAAACTGCCTCTCTAACTCATATTTTTATTTTTTCTCTTGTATGAGACATCAGGAGTATCAGATGCTTACCCTAAGGGAGGGGTTGGTCTGAGCTGTCTGCAGGTTTCCATGGGTGGAGATAATCTCATATGACTCCCTGGCTAAATCTCTTAATGCTGTGAGTGCTGTGTAAGGCAAGATAGGACTTTAAAGGGCTAATACAACTGTCCACCAGGTCTCCAGTACACCTCCATACAAAGCAGGATTCTGCTGCCCTTCCTGGATCTTCTTTCACAAGGGAAGAAAAGATGCTATGCCTGGATCTATTTAAGCCCATGTCAGCTTGCTTACTGTTGTACTGAAACACAGAAGGACAGTCTTGTTGGTAGCCATTGCCCCAACAACAACAAAAAAGGACAAAGCCTGAGATTTACTTAAAACTATTTCTTCATTTCTTATACTGTAGTCAGACTAAGTCTCCTTGTGGATTTATTCTCTACTTTTCCCCCAAGTTAACATACAATTTCAGCTTAGGTGGAAGATTTACCTGTCGCTGCTCTTTGCAGAATCACAGTTCTCAAGGACTGTGACACAACTGAATACATAAGCTATGAAAATCATCAAAAGAGTTTAGTCCTGTGCATGTTAAATGCTTATGGCTTCTCGCAGACAGAGCCAAAAGAACAAAAACTTAAATGATCTCCGTTACATCAAAATGAAATCACTAAAGCAAGTCCTCTCATTGTTCAGGTAGAGTTTAAGGTTCATGCAATGTTGAGGACCTCCTTTGGGAGTATGTGTCTCAAACCCCTGCCAGGTAACTGGAATGCCATAGGCTCCTTCACTAACTGCTGTCCTGCTTCAGAATCACAGAATCATTCAGGTTGGAAAAAAACCTTGAGATCGAGTCCAACCATCAGCCCTACTCTACAAAGTTCTCCCCTATACCATATCCCCCAACATCTCATCCAAACAGCCCTTAAACACATCCAGGGATGGTGACTCCACCACCTCCCTGGGCAGCCTATTCCACTGTCTGACCACTCTTTCTGCCAAAAATTTTTACCTAATGTCCTGTTTCAACCTCCCATGTTGTAATTTAAGGCCATTTCCTCTTGTTCTGTCACTAATCACCTGTGAGAAGAGACCAGCACCAACCTCTCTACAATGTCCTTTCAGGGAGCTGTAGAGAGTGATGAGGTCTCCCCTCAGCCTCCTCTTCCTCAAACTGAGCAGTCCCAGCTCCTTCAGTCGCTCCTCACAGGATCTGTTCTCCAGGCCCTTCACCGGCTTCATTGCCCTCCTCTGCACTCACTCCAGCACCTCGAGATCTCTCTCATATTGAGGTGCCCGAAACTGAACACAATACTCCATGTGTGACCTCACCAGTGCAGAGTACAGGGGCACTGTCACTTCCCTAATTCTGCTAGTCACACTATTTCTAATATGATCCAGGATGCTGTTGGCTTTCTTGGCCACCCAGGCACACTGCTGGCTCATGTTCAGCTGCTTGTCAGTAAGAACCCCCTGATCCTTCTCTTCCAGACAGCTCTCCAGCCACACCTCCCCAAGCGTATAGTGATGCATGGAGTAGTTGTTGTGGCCCAAGTACAGGACCTGGCACTTGGCCTTGTTGAAGTTCATCCTGTTAATGTTGGCTCACCAATCCAGTCTATCCAAGTCTCTTTGTAGAAAGTGCACTTAGCAAGGTGAGCATCTATCAGAGTACCCTGAACCCACACTTCTGCCAGTGGAGCTTTGCTTTAAAGACCTTCCAGTGGAACATATATATAGACAGTTGCTGAAAGGAGTGGGAAGGATTTCTAGAAAATGGAGTTCTTCAGGATTACTATCTTAAGTGTATGTTCTGCATCTTCCTCTCCCTCTCTCTTGCAGTGCTAGCCATTCTGGGGTTTTCTCAGTCAAAGAATCAGAACTTTGAAGAGCAGGAAGCATAGGCCTTTTTTTAATTAAACTTTTTATTTTTCAGTCCTTGGTATGGAAAGGCAGGTCCAAGCTGTCCTTCCTTTGCTGGGAAGTACAGGTCAAATGCATAGTAGAGAGTATTAGTCGGGGAAGGACTCTGAATGCAGAGCTTACAATAGGTTGTGTAGATAGACAACAACTGTTGAAAACTAGTAACATAGGGATGGCTTTATTATGTGTCAGCGTGCAAGTTCACACTGACATATATATGCTGTTAATATAGATTTTAGAAGATTTAAGTTAGCAGATTTAAATCACGAGGAACATGATTTCTTTGCACTTTTCCACTGATATAGAGCTTTGGTAATTAGGATGAGGTTTTAATACTAAGTTTACTAGAATGATGTGTAAAGGAAATATAAAGATGACAATTTTTTTATTTAAAGAAAAAAAAAATTCTACCTATATCTGCACTTTGAAGGGGAGGCATGTGGGAAGTATACTTTCCTCAAGGGAGAGGTATAAGAAACAAGTCAGAAGACTTGTGTTTACATACATATCTTAAAGTAAGTAGGCCGTGTGTCACTTTCCAGTATATGCACTTAGTGTTTGAAATATTTCTTTTGCTAGATTGAGTCAAAAATAAATGCAGTAGTTTTGGTAACTCACAGTTTTTATACATGAGTGTTGTCCGACAAAGTAGGATTCTATTGCTGAAGAGCACAGAATGCAGAAGTAATTTGTTACATAGAGGAGTAGGTTTGATATTCCACATTTGTCATTAAAACAATTATGTGCTTTTCTTCAGAGGTTAACTGAGAGTTTAGGGACAGAGACCTGCTATTACATCTTATTTCCTAGTCATCTGCAAGCTTAGGCAAACACATGGTTTCTTTGGGAAAGAAATGTATTTTCATTACTTCCTCTATATTGTAAAAGCAAGGAAGGGACATTTGATATCTTTCTTGAAGCTGCCATGTATGAAGCTAGGGAGAGCCAAGTCTGAAGAAAGGGAATGATCCTTGGTATCTTGGCAAGTACTTCATGCAGGCTTCATACAAGTCCTCTTAGCTTTGCAAGATTGGTAATGTATGTTGTTCAGGACCTGGGAGTCAACATTATCTGAAAGAATTGGTGAAAAAGTTGGTACAGAAATCTCTAGCCCATTATTTTTCAAATTCATTAGTAGTGAGGAAGGTGACGTTCTTTCAATATGTTGGTTCAGGATTTCAATTCTGTGACTTGAAGTTTTTTGCGAGCACAGCTAAAGGAAAAGCTTGAGTCACCCCCTGCAACTGGATTGGTAACATTTATATTGGTCTGTGAAACCTGACAAGAAATTAAGTGGAATATCTGACTCCTAAAGAGACTGTTTAAACAGTTCTCTAATCTGTTACAGAAAAGGCATGTCCTGCTTTATAACTTTCTTCTCATAGTTGCTTATTGAATGTTGACTCAAGGCTCAGTTACATAATAATTTGATAATAAATTGATTTTTCCTCTCTGCTGTTGTGTGCTTGTTTAGTTACATTTAGAATGTAGCTGCAGTTGTTCTGAGTGCCTTGTCTGTTTAAATCATCCCTGCTATCTTGTTTCCTCCTGCTCCATCTATTTAGGAGACTGAAGAAAAATGATCATGGTCAGGTCTTACAAAGTACTGCTTTGTTAGCTTCCAGTTGACCTTTCTGCTCTGTGAGCCTAACACTGAAGACATAAAAACGCTGGCTGTCCAAAGAACAAGGCTGTTGTTATAAACTCCGAACCTCAGAGTGACATACAGATTGTTTAATTTTCCTGATAGCTTGAGATTGTTTTTAAAACTTTACTTTTAAATCAGAAGACAAGCTATTACCATCAGTGTAGAGTGAAGAGAAATAATACATTGCATGTGTTCAAAATGAAACCAGTTACTTCTGCTTATGTTTAAAGTTATTCAGTTTCTTGGCATTTTATGCCTTCAGAGTATTCATTCCATGGGTGGTAGCTGATGATAACGGCTGCTCTGAGTGTTGATCATAGTGGAAATAAAACCATGCCATTTGCTGATAGTTAAATAAGTAGGAACATAAACGTTGGTGTACCTTTGTTCGTTAGTGACTTCTGGGAATGTAGTTAATAGTTTCAGAGACATAGCTGTGAAATTTCGGGTAGAGAAGCAACTTCTTTGTGTTAAACTCTGTCATCCTGTTCTGAGTATTTTTTGATATTTAGAAAAATATTAGTGAAGTGATCCTAATAGACCAGCACCTGTAGCATATAGTCTTGCCATCTCTCCCTGTATCATGTTCTGAAATCAGAATTTTCCTACTGAGAGTACTTGTCAAAGCAGTAAAAATTCTTGTAATTGAGACCAGTTTTACTGGGAGAACAAGCCTTTACACTGTTTGGAAAAGCAAAATAAAGATGAAGATTTGGTTTTGGATTGCTGATAAGAGGAGACAAGCATCATCAGGGTGTTTGCTCCTGTCTTGCCTGGATATACAAATCATGTTATTTCAGGTACCCATTTGCTCTCCACCATCTCATTTCTCGTTTATGTGGCTGTATTATGGCTTCCTTTCAACACACATTATTTGGAGCAAGAATTATACTTACCATATATATTTTGTCCCATAGGGACCCTGGTATAGCTTTTCTCTAAATCTTATTTGAAAATATTAGTATTCAGGTCTTCTTGACACCCCAGCTCAGGAGGCTTGACAGTCTGGGAGGAGTGCGACTCTTCTCCTGTCCATATCAGGCCTTTCAGGGTGCTGCCTCTAGTACTGAGCTGTAATGCAAAGTAAGAGACTGAGCAAGTGCGCCATGCAGGAACTGCCTGTAATGCAATCCCTTGGGAGATGTGTTGTGTACAATGTGTCTAGAGGATCTGTGCTGTCTACCAGTTAAATCTATGGAAAGTTAGTGCTCAGTCTATCAAGTGGGTTTGTAGTCAGCCTGCTTTTGAGGCTGTTACCTCTCTGGTATTACTCTGGTGCTTGTCTGAAAGGTTAGCGGGTGTGAATGTGAGATGTTTAAAACCAAAAAGTCATCCTTCTGTTTAAGTCTGGTTTACACCTAAACTAAACAAAAAAATTACGGATCATGTATGCTAAGAGAGCTTTTGAAGTCTCTCATGGGACCTTTAATTGCCTTTTTACTTATTGTTTGTGCAGATCTGCCATCCTGTAATTAGAATTTTACAGTAGGGAATGATCAGATAGAAAATAATCAGCAGCAGTGCTAACTGGAAGTCTAGCTCACTTGCCACCTTTTGTTTTGGTATCAGGAAGTGTTTTTATATTGTTTTAGTGTTAATAGGGCCTTCTTTCATGCTTTTAAAGTATCTATGCAATTATGTAAGTAAATTGGGCCATATGAGTAAATGTTGCTGAAGTTTTCAAATGTAAAATATTATTTTTCACAGCTAACTTAGGAGCGTTTACTTGTAGCTGTGTCAACATTAGTGATACTTGTAAAAGAGCCTAACATTTCTAAGTCTCTCTACAGTTTGCTTAGGCTATACGTATTTTCTGACAGTGTCAATGCAAATGGATAAGTAACTTTACGTTAATAACTTCTGAAGACTTTGGGTTAACATTGCTTTTTCCTTTCTTTTTTTGAATTAGCAGTAAAATATTGGTCCTTATGGCTAGTTCCTGTACTCTGCCTCATGGTGCATGTGAGAACTTGTAGTGAGAAAAAGGGAATGTAAATTTATGGAGACCTTTATTTTGATAATGTCAACTTTTTTTTTTTTTCCCCCTGTAACTTTTTTTGGTTCTGTTTTATGTCAAAATGGGCATTTACAGTAATAAAGAAATATCTGTATTTTTTGTAGTGTTGGAGTGCTCTGTGCGTATGCTGCCAACCAGCATTTAACTAACCAAGTCCGAGGAGCAAAGAAACTGGTTAACAGTAATTTTAAAGATCTGAAAATTTTCCTTAACGACACACCAGCGGTAAATAATTTTTTCTTTATGGGGAGTGAGGGTGGGAGGGAAGAGGTGTAAGTAAGACGTATTGCTGAAAATAATTGTTTCTATTTTGTATAAATCACACCTGCAGTATTTTTGTTTATTCTTTGTGTGTCAGTCTCACAAAGTAGAACAAATGATCCAAGGTAAGACATTTTCACACAGCAGTAAATGTTAGGGAGTTATCCTGATGGATCAGCATTCTTTGAGCAACTTTTGAGTTCTACTCCTGGAGCGTGCTGTGATGATGCTTGTAGGTACTTTTTCCTCCTACTGAACTAGTGTAGATCACTAGCAGAAGGTGAATCATTTGGAAAAATATTTTTTTTGAAAAGAATACATACAAAAAAAATATTACACAAAACCTTGAATTCCTTGTTGCTTTCTCTTGTTTCCTTATATTTTGGACTTATGTGCTCTGGGACTGAGCTACAATAACTTACTTTCTAGAAGTATTTTTGACTGTTTTTTCTTAAAACCAGTGTCATACTATGCTGTACTGAACAGGAAAGATTCTCTCCTTTCTACTTTTAAACTTTCCTTAGAGTCCTAAAAGCAGTCCTCTGCATATCTTTTTTGCACTGAAAGAAAAAAAGAAATGCTAGTAAGGAAGCCTTATGAACTTTCTCATGTACAAATTTCAGTTGTTCTCATGGATTAGAGGAAAAAAGTCTAATAGTCCTATTACCTTGGCTTTCATTGATTTTAATTAATGAAATTAATCTGGTTTACTTCCATGTGACTGATAAATTAGATTTAGGTGAAATTCACACAATTATGTGGGATCCACGAATGTGGTAGCCACAGTAAGTCTGGGCTGTTTTTCTGCTGACAGGACTGTATGAGAACAGGAGAAATCTGGGGATGCCATTAAATGTTTGCATACTGGAGTTGTTCCGTATACAATTACTAATTTGTGCATGGTGTTGTGACAGTCTAGTGCTGGAGCTATATGGAGGAAGTGCAGGTCATGCCAACAAACCTCTCTCTTGAAAGCGAGTATCTTTCATCACGTTTGGAGCTGACTCGAGGCACAGAAAGATGTAATCCAGTTGCATCAGAAACCACTAGACTCCACAGCATGCTGTATGCCAGCAATAGGAAATGTTGGAGTAGAAAATCTGTTACATAAAAGTAACTATCTTAATAGAGAAAAAATAGACACTGGCTAAAAAGTTAATAAAAGCACCTGAATTATGGAATTTAAAAGTGTCAGGACTTGAACATTTGTGCCAGGGGTTCCTCAAAGTCTCACTTAGGTAGTAGGTTTTGAGTTTCTATGCAGGATTATTAATTTTTCTTTTTTAGACTTGATGAGTGATGCAGTCACAAGTATATCTTCTAAGTCGTTTTGTCAGACAAGATAAAGGAGTAACATATATATATATATATATACACATTTGTAGGAATTTACTGAGGATAGACTTCAGCTTCCTGAAAAAGTTGCAAAATCCAACTAATTGGCTATAAAGCTCTGAAATCCTAACTGATGTCCTTGACTTACCAGTATGAGGTGTACAGCATATAAGAGGATTTGTGAAAAGAAGTCACATGTTAAGAGTTCATGTCATAGAAGATTTGCGGACTATGAGTATTGAGTGATAACACTATTAGTTATACAGAATCGCCTTTTGTCTGTGACATTGCTGGAGACAGTGCAAAACCTGTAGCCCTGCAAAATTTTAGTCCTTAGGTTAGCCTTGGAAGACAAAGCAAACAAATAAACAAAAATATACCTGCAACCTTCTTAGTAAGAAATTATATTTTTTTTCCTCATTTTTTTAGAAACAGGAGGTGTTCATCATACTTTAATTACATCCACTACTGTGTGATCAATAGGTTGGTTTGAGGGTGGGTTTTTTTTCTCTACTCCATAGAAAGTTTGAGATTGCAAGCCAGATAAACTTTGGTACACATTTGAGTCACCCATTGAAGCCCATTTGTCAAGTGTGTAACTTTTACATTACTTTAATTCAATTGTGGTAGAATTTGTAAAGCATTATTTTAAACATGCAGAAATCAGTTAAGGTTATTTAATGTCTTTTCAAAATTAGTATAGTAATATTTCCACTTGGGTTGGTTCTTTGTTAGGCTTTTGTCCAAACCCAGAATCTGGTGGTAACTGAGTTGCTGTTCTATATTGTTACGGTTGCGTGGTAGAGCTCAAGTTGTGACCGGGCCAAATCTAGCTGTGGGTAAGGAAAACCATTTGCATTAAGCCAGAGAAGCCAGCTTCTTTCTGCAAGAGAAGCTCTGAGAGGCTCCCCAGATACAGGCCGGTTTTGTTGGTGAATTACTTCAAAATTACCATCCCATCAACTTGCCACATGCCTCTCAGTAAAGTAGGAACTAATGCTGCTAGAAAATCAAATAACAGAGATGAAGACATGCAAAACAGTGTTGACCTGACTCGCTTGAAGCCTTCATAAGGCCACAGTTCCTGCTACTTAACACTTTCTAGCCAAATCATTTACCTCAGAGATGTTCCAATTAAGTAGATTTGCCAATTAAACACATTTTTTGCTATGTATAGTTCTGCCAAGCAAGATTTTAAAATACTTAGTTAACCAAAACCAGTAGAGAGCCAGGATTTTGAGGGTTTGCACATATTTTGATTGTTTCAAAGTGGCAGTTTGACTCACTATTTAAAAGCAGTACTTTTTTCCAATTATTTTAATAGGAGTTTTTTCCATCTTCTTTTCAGCAAATTGATTACTTGGTGAACCAGTACAATACAACTAAGGATAAAGCACTCTCTGAACTAAATAGTAAGTACTTTGATTTAAATGGGGGGGCTAGCAATGTGTGTTTAAAGACTTCAATGACATGCTGTAAATAGCGCATAATGCAAAGTGAAATTTTATGAGAATGTGGTTTTTAAGCAGAAGTGCTGTTCTCAGTGGTAAATGAGACTAAAACCCAAAATTCATTTAACGTAAAATGTCTTAGAGCTGGTATTATGCATATTGTTTCCTGAAAGAAGTCTTTTATTAAATTGCTTTTACAATAAGTCAGGCTAATATTTTATTTTCTTTTTTTATAGTTCAGTAACCAGTAGTACGTAACTCTTTTTTTAGAATACTGTTCCTCAGTTTTTACCTATGGAGCCAAATGTCAAGGAACAGAGCTACTAGCTAATTTTGATGCTTCCAACGAGTGAGGGATCTCTGTTTATTTTTGTTGTTATACCTTTGTCCTCTACTCAGCTAGAGTTGAGGTATAAGCTTATCTTTTCTCTAAAGCTGCTTAACCTATTTGCCACTTCAGAATGAGCAGTTGAAAAGCAGGAGATAAAACTTGAAATACAACTGCTATGCTTTCTCTTTCAGCACAGTTACAATGAGGCATCACCTTTTCAAGCTCTCAGTAAACAGAAACAATCACTGATTTTTTTGTTTTTTAATCATCAGTTTGCAAAACTGATAGTAGAAAGGGCCAACCATATTCAGTGCAGATTAGAATTCAAGATGTGTTGTTAGCAGGCGTTAATAAACGTATACAGGTCTGCATTTCAGACTGAAGTGAAATACAGAAATACCAAAACTGATTTTAAACAGTATTGTTGCTGAGATCAAACTATGCAACGTGCCACTTATTATAAATTGACTTACTATGCTCAGAATCTATGATTGTGTCTAGGTTTAAAGCATATTTTAAATGCAGTTTTCAATGCAGCCAGCTGGGCATACCCTGAGGTCAATGTGTCTTGTTTATATGAGGCTACAAATGCATGTTGAATGTGATTGCAAAAGTAGTAGTAGTAGTAAAGTAGCCTTCTTACTTAATTCTAGGCAGGAACATTCTGGTCTAAAAAAATGAGTGTCATCTTTAAGTCTATAATAATAATAATAATAATAATAATAATAATAATAATAATAATAACTGTACTTCTACAGTTCAAGTACTAGCTTGTAGCTTCCTAGGCACTCCAACCCAAAATTTCAAATTAAATATTTATTTCTTCTCAGTGCTAATTTAATATGTTAGTTAACAGGAACCTAGCTGGATCTGTGATGAGAGTGCTCGTTAATAAATAAAAATAGCTTTTATTTTCTTCAAATACTGGAGTTAAATGTGTGACACCTGGGAATAAAATGATTTCATTCTAAGGGAATCATCAGTATCATAAACCTCAAGAGAAGTGTAGTTGAGTTCAGTGTGCCCACCCTAAGGAAATGCTGAAAAGTGTTTTATGCTTGATAAAAATTCTTATCCAAAGTCAGACATGACAGTAATGGATGCTTCTGTACCATGCAGCATTCCCATCTCATTAGGAGCAAAAAATTCAAAAAGCTGTTTACCATGATCTGAAAATGGAGGGGACCCAGTGACTACCTAAAGGATATGTTACATTAAGATGTTTCACCAAACTCTCCTTGGTGTTTGTCTTCTTGCTGAACTAAGCATCATTTCTGTCTGTGGGCAGTGAGCTGGGAGGGTTTGGAGGTGAGGATAGCTATGGGTAGGCATGAAGCCAGAGCTGTATCAGTGCTGAATGCACTGCGGGGTGGGGGGGGGACAGGGACCGGAGACATGTGCTTAACACGCTTAAGGGATTTCAGTGGAGATGACTGGCAGGTTGTGGGTGACCTTGACATTCCTGGATACATGAGGAACAGGAGAAGGGAAAAGAATCCCTTTTCTTAGTTTCTCTTGCACTATGAAAATAATATGTGTAAAAACAAAATTCCTGTCCAGATGTTGGACCTCTTAAGATTGATTCTGGAAAAAAGCCCATTTTCAAAAATGGTAAATGCAATGAAATAAATATTTTGGAGTTTGTTGAAATGTTAACCTATATGGTCAAGTGCTAGTGAATATTCTCTGTCATATTTTGATTTACTGCTTTCACTTAACTTTCACTAGCCTGTAGCTAGCCAAAGGAGGACTCTGTTCCTGTGTTATCTTCTGTCACTAAGTTCTGACTGTTAGGCCGTTTGAGAAGTTTTAATAATATGTATACTTTCTTAAGTAAGAGTCTGACAGCATCTATACTAAGAGGTAGTTTAAACTGAACTGGTGTGTAATGGCTTTTTTTATTGCTCCATAATACAGATGTTGGACCTTTGCTTGGAAGCAGAGTTCAAGAACAGTTGGGAAAAGAAGTACATCCTGCACTTGATGCAGCTCTGACAATGGCAGGAGGTAAAGATGTACACGTTGTTATATTAATGTTCTGTTGCCATGGTAAAACAGGTATCTTTGTAGTGCACAGTATGAGACTGTTTTATGCAGTACCATGATTCAACTTACCGTTTTTCAACAGGCCTTGATGTTTCTTTTAAACTGAGGATTTTGTATATTTTGATTATAAATGTATTTAAAAATTGAATCAAGATTTTTGTGCTGCTGTTGATACGTAGTTTCAGCAGTCATTGGAGAGATGAAATCTGGCTTCTGTGCTCCAGGTTGTTCTCCCTTTTCACTGAATATAAGGGAGACTAGGAAAATTGTGCTTTAAAAGCTGTCTATAGGTCTTTACAGGTTAGTCTTTGACAGGTCAAGGAAAGAACATATATTGGCCTCGTTCCTGTACACAGCCAAGCTTATTATCAGAGTGCTAACCATCATTTCTTCATTGTATCTTTGAGTTTAGCATTGCTTATGCTTAGTTGTCTCCCTTTAAAGAAAATACTCTATTATTTTTTCTATTTAAGGCTTTTTTTCTGAAATCAAGTACAGCTTATAGAGCAAAGGGAAAGGCATCTGTGAACTTGAGTCACTTTGCTTTTTTTTTTTACCCCTGAATTCTTTCTCATTCACTCGTCATTCTCCTTTTTGCTTTTATTTCTCTTATTTGTCTTGAAGTCAAAGTGGAAAGGGCTATCAAAGGTAAAAACCATGATAGAGCCTCGTGTTGTGTGAAGTGCACTTTATTTTTGTGTATCTATAGTTGTATCTGTGTGGGTTTTTTTGTCTTGCTAAACACCTGTTCAGTGGTTGGTTTTGTTTGTTTGTTTGGTGTGATTGGGATGAAACCAAAAGCCAGATAATGTCCAACGCTCCTTAATGCTTGGCTGATATAACATGATCTCTTTCCCTTTCATCTTGTAGCTACGTAATTTGTGGGTTGGATAACAAACAAAATACTGAAAAGAACTGTTTTGTGGATATGGCCTTCCTTTTAATTTCTAATGACCAAGTGTTAAAATTCTTTACTGAAACCACTGAATAAGAAGAGGTAGGGAAAGGGTAGAAAAGAGTAATCTGCAAAGTGGATAGAATCTCAATAAAAGTAGCCCGACTACATTTGTTTGTAGGAAAACATAAGGATGTATTTTTATGTGCAGTAAATATGTATTCTGTGATAGAGGTTTTTTTCTGGGAGGGAGACAGGGTTATTTAAATCAGTATTGTTAGGAATATCATAGCATTTATACATGTGCACTTTCTCTTCATATCTGTATCTGTAGACTGGTTTCTAACTATTTTTTTTTTAAACTTCACATCCTTGCAGCCATCAGAGAAACAAAGGAAGCACTGGAAAATGTGAGTGTCTCTGTAGAGGTTTTGCAGGAGGGAACAGAGAGACTTCATGCAAACTTGACAGATGTTAAAATGCATCTAAACAACACCCTCAGTGATTCTGCATGCTCTGCAGCTCAGACTGCTTCAACTTGCAATATCATCAGGAATTCATTAAATCAACTGAACATCAATGCCAACTTTAGTGGGGTAAGAGAATATTTTTCAGATTCTTACGGTGTGATTGCCCTGAATGAGCCCAGTGGTATCTCTGCAACTTAATGGCTTGATGTGTGCTGTGACTTGTGAGATAAGCGACCTTCTCTTATTCGGTGTTTCTGGGTAATTCCAGTTACTGTTTTCATCTTCTGTGTGTGGAAGAGGATAAAATGTGTGTCAAGCAACTATGTTAAAGTGCTGCTCCGGGCAGTGAAATAATCTGCCCTCCCAAAAATGCTGAGATTAAGCTTTGGTTTTGTACAGCAAAGGTTTCAGGAGTGTGCTAGAAAGATTCTACTAGAAATTGTCTTTCTAGTTTCTTTACCCTCTCCTACCTTTTAAATAATTAGTAAATTAGCAAGACTATTATTTAATGTGACTCAAGAATTCTTTTTGCTTCCTAGTTGCCAGGAGTGAGCTCACAGCTTGCGAAGGTCAATGATGTCCTTAAAATAGACCTTTCTAGTCTGGTTCAAAAGGTATGTTTCTTGACAGACTTGTAAGCTGTTAATAAATCGGAATACTTGCATATCCCTTGTTTCCCCTTGGCTTTCTCAAGCAGAATTCTCTTGTCCCCACCTCATCCTGGCTCATGGTAGATATCTCTCCTTACTATCCCATTGTTTGGCCAAGACTTAATATTTGATAATGTGAATATATGCTTTATATCCCCAGGGTATCCTACAGATCAAAAATGATTGCTAATTGTCTGCTTGAAAGAACAGTCCTTAAAAAAACATAGGTAGAAACAGGGATATACCAGCACACTCTGTATTTTTTGGTTCAAACTAAAGAAAAAAAAAATCCACACACTCTCCTAATTAGTTATATTGTCTTCCAGCTCTTCTGAAATATGTCTTTCAAAATCTATATGTGTGTATTTGATATTAAATCTGGTGCAATGGATCCAATGTCATTACTATTAGTATTTCTGCAAGACTATCTACAAAATTTCATTGTGTAACATGCGTTTCATGTTAAGAAGGCATAGACTTGCAAAGAGGAGGTGTTTGACTGGTACACAGGAATTCCTTTCACTTCCTGAGCCTTCATATGTTCACTCTGTTTTATGAGGTACATCTGTTAGGCAATAGTACTATAAATTTCCTGATGTCTGTAACCAATACATGTATATTTAAATTCACATGGTTTTTTTTTTCAAAGAATATCCTGGAGAGCAAACTGAATCTGAAATATCCTTGAGTTCCTATTTTGCTTGGACGTTTTCTAACACAGTGATAAAAATGTATTTTTCATAATATTACCATGTACATGTTAGCATGTGTATGCCTTTACTATCTGCATAAAAGAAAGAAAATTGCAAGTAATTTGGCAGTGAGAAACTCATAAATTTTCCAACTTTTACCCTTAGGGTTATGCAGCATTTAATGATACTCCAGACTTAGTGGTGAATCAAACCAGGAATATTTTATCAGGTGAGGACAAACTATCTTTTCACTTTGATTGTTTAATGCTGATGTTTTCACATCACTTACTGATTTTTTTTCTTTTATTGATAATATATTTCCTGGGCTAAAGATAATTAAAATTGGAAATACAATATTTTTTTTTTAATTTGGTGCCACAAAAAAAAACCATAGAAAGCAACTGCGTCTTAACAAGAACCCCAAATTCAATCTAAGAATAGACCATATGGTATTTTATGAAGTTTTATACTGCTCAAATAATGAGAAATCTTGGGATCCCAACTGCACACTGATGCTTTATCTTTATTTGGTTGAAAAGCTAATTTTCCTTGACTGTTCTGTCTATGATGTAATTTAGGAGTGTGTTAAAAAACCTGAACCTGCCTGCTGCTGTATTAAAATGTAGTGGATGGCGAAGGGGAGGTAAAATATGCCTTAAGGGTAATTCAAATGTCTGTTTTGATTGTTTTGTTACTTGGACTTTACACTGTTGCTCTTTTGCAGTACCTGGACACTTGACATTTGAATAAAATTAGTATAGTGTATGTTTTTTTTTTTTTTTTTTTTTTTTTTGTCCTCCTAGGCAAAATGAAACACAGTATTTATACAAGCATAGCATACTGTGTGAACTTGCCTAAAATGAGCCAGTTTTCCAAAACTGATGTTACACTACGTTAGGAAGTCTAGTGCAGATTTACTCATTTTCTGTATCTGCTGATACACCTAAACGCAGACAAGCAATCTTAATTTATCTATTTATAAGTTGTTGGGGTTTTGTTTTTATAAAAAGTGAGTTTGAGTTACAAAGCAAATAAAAAAAAAGCCCCTTTACTAAAAAAACCCCCAACATTTATTTGTAAACTTATTCTTTTAAAAGAAGAAGAGTGTTTTGGTACCTAATTGAATTTAGAAGAGTAAACATCAAAACAAACAGCCAAAAACTTGTTGTTTGAGAAAGAGGAAGGTGTTTCCTACTACCAAATAGCAACCTATAGTTATGCATCCTGCTGTTTCAAGTATGTTCCAAGTTGAAAGAAGGGAAGGAGTAAACAGAAACTGCATTTTACAAATAGACAATATGTATAATAATAGAAATAATCTTTGTACCTGAATAGTTTGTATCTAAACTGTAAGTAATAGGGTAGCATGTTCATTTATAATTTGAGGAAATGGCTTAATTGATAATTATCTCAAGAATTTTGCTAACTAATTGGAATGAATTCATTTAAGTAATCTTTTTTAATAAGATTGAAAATAACTAGTATAGATCCTCAATATAGGCTCCTTCACAGTGTTGTATTCCCAAGAGATGGAGTTTAAATAGATTTTTTGATCTCCTCTTTCATAAACTTAGCGGCTAATTGTTTTGCTCAGTGTTACCATGTGCAATATTGCACGAAAAGCAAGATTTAAGCTGGCTAGATAAAAAGCGACATATTCATTATGACGAAAGGAAAGAGAACTCTGGCTCGACATCTACATCTTTCATCATTAAACTGAATGCTAAAAATAAAGTGTGCATTTTAAAATGCCATTGTGTTACTTTGAAGCTAAATGTTTGTGTTGCCTGCTTGTCTCTTCCTCACGCTTGTCTTCATGGCTTGCTTGCTACATGTGGCACATGGCTTAATAGCGTTTTATAATGCATACATGGAGCCTAAATTTCTTCTATGAATCTGTAACAGTGCAGTATGTTTATTCTTCTAGATATCAAAACCGTGTTGGAATCCATTGGTTCAAATATCACTACCTTCACAAAAACACTGCCTGTCCAGAATATTTTAGCAGATTTGATGGTATCTCTTACACAGAGTGAAGCATATGTTCAGGATTATTTTCCAGTAGTGGAGCAATATGATTTCTACAGGTATGTACAGGAAATAAGGCAGGAGTCATTTGCTACCTGTGATTAATAAATACTTCATAATATTTTAATGTTCTGTAAAGGCAATTAAACTATTAATGATGAACACAGTGAAACAAAGATGCTGTAAAGCAGTTGTTTGTTACTGACATTTTGGTAAATGCCAAAAGTGCAGTTAATCAACATCTGGATGGTGTTCCACTACAGAGCAAGAGATGTAATGCATAAAGGAATGGATTGTTTCACAGTACCAGGGTGACTTCTTATTGAGGGCTTGTTTTTGTTGAGTTGCAGGTAAGTTGCGAAAGCACAGGACCGGAGAGGCCTTGAAGCCAATCCCTTTTTATTGCACCCTTTCTGCCACAGAGGAGTATCAGAGATTCTGCTTCATACCTTCTAAATCTTTATGCCCCCGTGCTACTGGTGTAGTACTTGCCCTTGTGAATGCATGTGTTGATTGACTGTGAGAAAAAGATATTCTTCCTATAACTTGTGTGACTCCTGTAATTGAGTAATAATCTCATGTTTTGAAGCATGAAGCTTTTCATTTCATATCATTTAACTTTATCCAGATTTAGTCATTTCAGTCCTCAAGCTCATCAAGTTCTCCCTACATTTTGACATTTCAGCTGATCCTATAGTTGATAATTCCTTCTATCTTTGTGTCATAATCAGTTTCACTGCTACAGAATAAGTGTGCTAATGGCTTTAATGCAATGTTAAATAAAAG
This sequence comes from Athene cunicularia, assembly GCF_003259725.1. Classification (NCBI taxonomy): domain Eukaryota; kingdom Metazoa; phylum Chordata; class Aves; order Strigiformes; family Strigidae; genus Athene; species Athene cunicularia. Next base: position 15,978,926 of record NW_020799098.1, on the reverse strand, counting down.
TGAGCAAAAGACTGAATTTGTAAGAACCCTACATAACCTTACCTTTAGCCCATTCCTTATATGTCAGTTTTTGAGGTGAGTCTTAATATGACAAATTTATCAATATTTTATTTGAAGCTCAGATTGCATTTAACTAAATAAATACATTGCTTCATTCTGCTACAGTACGCCTCTGTTAGTCTTGCATTTAAATACAAAAAAAGTGGAGAAATATATCTCTTGTACATGGCATTTAAATACCTGTTCTTGTCAAACCTAACCTAGTAGTACCTCAACTACAAATGAAACCAACAAACCTACAGTTGTCCAAATTATTTTCTATCCTTCCCTTTCATAATTACAGGTGCATTATTTGCTGTTCTTAAATATTCTTTTACAAATGTGCCTGTCAGCATTAATGTTTTTCTTTACTGGCTATGCATATTCAATTATGATACTCCTTTTTCTGATTTTTCGGGTTCCTGTTTTCTCTCTTCAAAGGTACAGGGAGGAGAAAGGGGAACATAAATATAAGCTGGGAGAAGTGATGACGAAAGAGTAAAGAAAGGACAGGGGAAATTGAGAAAGGGTGAAAGCCTAGAATGAGAGATAAAATGTGTGAATAAATGGATGTGCTCAAATAATTGGGCAGATAGAACTGTTATGTGATATAATTAATAAAAAATAAAGTTCAGTTCTTATCCAAGATCTTTCTCCTGATCAAGTTCCATTAACAGCTCCATACACTGAGAGCATTCCAGCACAGATACACAAAGCCTCGGTTTTAATAGCCTTATGTACAATTACAAGCATAACACACTGTGTGAAAAAAGTAGTACGCCTTACAGTAAGAACAATTATGTACTTCATGACCAGTGGCCACATTCATAGATTTCTCCCTTGCTTCTTGTATAAATTACTGTTTGAGCATCTGCCTCCTCTGAGTCATTGCTCCACTTGGTGCATTTTGATGCTTCAGAACAGTCCACCTGCAGTAACTGGGGCTGGGAATACTTTGCTCCTGTGGTGTTTGTTCCCAAGGCCTTCAATAGCTACTGTGTGTAATCCAACAGTGATTATGTTCTGGCACAAAATACATGCTAGTGTAGGAAAACCAGTTTTTCATGGCTAACATTTGTTGCTCAAACAGAACTGTGAGTGGGCCAGTTGGGAATACAGTATTGCATTATGTATTCTGCAGGTCTCCAGTGTGGTTTTTGCATGCTAATAGGCATTGCACTTTGGCTTTTATTCTGTAGGTGGCTGGGTTGTCTCATTCTGTGCTGCATGGTAGTCCTGATTCTGGTCTTTTACTATCTTGGATTGCTATGTGGCACCTGTGGTTATGATAAACATGCTTCTCCGACAACCAGAGGCTGCATCTCCAACACTGGAGGAAACTTTCTTATGGCGTAAGTTTAACTTATTGGTGAAAAATAAAATAAAGGTAGCTGTATAAGACTGGTTTTATTGATTTTGAAAGATATAGTATGAAAAGAATTTTTGTTTATTGATGTATATGTGCTGAAAAAAAAGGAACAAAAATAAATACTGATCTCACATACTTCCACTGAGGGACTTGGGAATTTTGGGTTGCTCTTTCAATGAGGATCATAGCTGAAGAATAAAATCTCTGAATCTACTGTTACAAGGTGAGTGCTGTAGCTAATGAAATTCTTTGTAAGCCCATTTGGAAACTGCAAAAACTGGGAGCAGATAATTGAAAATATAAAGGAAATTCATAGCTTTTTAGTATGCTTGAGCATTTGCTTGGGAAAAAAAAAAACCAAAACCAACCAACCAAACAAAAAAACCAAAAACCAACATGCAAGTTGACAAGAAACACTTGACTTTCTCAGAACACTTTAGGAGGTTTGAGGTTGCTCTTGGAAGTTCTCTAGTGGTTTAATGTCATTTCTACCAGACACAAGAGAAGATTGCATCTGAAATCTGTCTAAAACTCTTTTGAGAGCACAAAGCTAGAGAGTTGAATTTAAAAAAGAAAATTAAATGCTTTTGTGGCTCTTAAACTTAACTCTTAATAGAGTTTGCAATGCCCAGTGCAAATATGAGCATTTTAGGTGCGCTTCAGCTGAAGACTTTACAGGGCTGAAACATACAAGACATTTCAGAGGGCAAGAACATATTTGGAAGAGAAGTATTTAAACCATCTGCCAGTTTTTGTATCTCTATTGTAGCTGGTAACTGTTGGCCTCAAGTATATATACTTTGTTCTTAAAAAGCAAAAACTTATTCAACTTATTTCTTTTTCAGTGGTGTTGGATTCAGTTTTCTTTTCTCCTGGGTGCTGATGATTGTAGTGGTGCTCACTTTTGTCACAGGTGGAAATATAGAAAAACTGGTCTGTGAGCCCTTTGAAGATAAAACTTTATTCAAGGTGAAGTTATTAAAGTTATTAAACAACGAATAAAATCCCCATAAGTCCCAATGGTCTTGTCCTTTATGTATTGCATTATTTTTTATAGAACACTTCAGTTGAGTTTGGATGTGGTTTTACTTTCCCCTTGCACGCCAGAGACATTGATCCTTTGTTGATTTCATTTGCTTTGCAGTGTAAATACTGCATGCCTGTTTTCCTTTGGAAATAAATTTTTCTGTGATTTTGCATTTCATGGTGACATGGAGCTTTAATATTCACTTTCTTCACCAGAGAGGTTGAATTCACTGTTGTGCTTTTATTTCCATTAGTGGGTGGTAAGCTTCGGTGCGGGTATGTGTCAAAAGATCATGAATTGAAAACTCAGAACTATAGTAACATCACTGAATTTTGTCCTCTAGGTTTTGGATACTCCCTACTTACTAAATCAAGACTGGAAAAACTACCTTTCTGGCATCTTGTTTAAAAATCCAAATATTAACTTGACTTTTGAAAAAGTGTACAGGTACTTATGCACTCGTTTTGTGGTATGCTTCATATTTCCAGCACATGCAAAAATCACACATATTCCAGAAGACATTCTGATTTTCTAGTGAATCACTAGCAAAAGCAATTTTCTCCTATATGTGAGTTGTTATTAGAGGTAGTCTTAGCATAATATTATATAATGATACCATTTGAGCACTTTGATAAAATATTTTGCATCTTTGATACCTGCAGAAATTACTTGCTTTCTTAAAGACTCAGCTTTAAAAAATATAGCCAGAACTTTTTTTAAAGGGCTGATTTTCTTAGAATTTGAAAACGTTGTTAATCATTCTCTTAACACTTGTTCCTCAAGGTGGATTTTAGGCTGATGTATGTATGTTTATTTTATAGTGATTGCAAGGAAAACAAAGGAATTTATACTTCCCTTCACCTAGAACACATGTTCAATATTGAAGAATTTCTAAATATTAGTATGGTAAGTAAAGAAAGCATGAGTGCATCATTTGTTTTTGAAGACTGGAGAGGTGTTTGCTCTTAAACACAGTATAGCATTTCTGGGGTTTATGGGATTTTGTTTTTTATATATAGTACATCCCGCAAGGAGGCAAGAACTGTCCTTCTTTTGAAGTTCATTTGAAAGAAAGAAATCTATTTACCAATAAGATTCTTTACCAGTCTTAGTGGGCCATGGAAGGTTTCTGATGTGCTGATGGATGGTGATAATAATGTTGGGTTTAATCTTGAAACTTGCTTAGACGCTTCAAATCTAGCATCTTGCACAGGCTGCTTACTGTGTTCAATGTGTCTTGCTCTTTATATAAATGCCTTTCTTCGTGTGTTCTCTTCTGTTTCCAGTCAGATTTATGTTGATCCAGGACATGATATTCTGTGCTTCTAAGAATACTTCCGATTTTGTTGGGATAAAACAAAATATTTTTAGTTAAGATGTAATAATACACGACTGCACTGTCATTACATGACTTTGCTAATTTTGAGGTTGCCCAGAACATTCATTACAGAGCAACCCCTACGGGATCCATGTTCCATTCTGCCAGGCACTGTACCCACACTTCATATATACAGTCCCTGCTGCAAATAATATACAGTTAAAATGAACAGGGAACATGCACTAAGAGAGGAAATTTGAGTTTCTGCAGCAGGCTGGGAAGGAAGTTGGGTTTCCCAATTCCTCATCTATTTTTTCTGTGCACTGTGCAAGACAGGTAACATTTTAGGTTTGGGTGCAGTGCAGGAAGACTTCAGGTAACAATAAGCAAGTCATCTTTAGTCACCAGTAAACATATATAGAGGAGGCACATCCAGTCCTGTGGCCAATACAGCAAACAGTGTCTGTCCTGACCACAGCTGATACTGATTATCCAGGTTTCATTGATTAGGGCCAGGGGTATAACCTAAAATTTTTAAGGTTAACATTTCCTGGAGGGGAAAGAGAATTCTGTTTTATCTCAGCCTCCTCTTAGGAGGGACTAACTATTCAGAGAAGCCTGCTTAAAACTTTATGGCAGGCAATTAATTCATTAGTATAAAAGATGCACAGGTAGGTTAGCACATGGCATGGCTAGACTGTGGATACTGCAGGGAAGGGAAGAACATTATGTGGTGGATTCTATCAAAGTTAATTAAACTGATGCAAGAAAAAAATCAATGTGTGCTGCTTCATGGAAGTGATGAGTCAGCAAAAGCAAGATGCTTGGAGGGGCCACTACAGAGATGTATGTACTGGGTTCAAACTACTTCTGTGCTTTTTTTGTTTCCCTCTCAGTATACAGAAGATGTAGCACTTAAAATTGAACATATTCAGATAAACCTCAGCAAAATCATTCTGCTGGATGAAATTGGGAAGGAGAATCTTCTGAATTTCAGCTCTTCAGGAATAGAAGGGATAAACTTTGCAGCATATTTGACAGAGGTGAGATTGTAGTAAACTAAAGACATGAGTGGGACAAAGCATAAAATGAAATATTTATTTAACAATAGGCAAACCAGAAAAATCTGCTTTTGTGTGAAAGGATGTGTTTTGAAGAATAACAAAACTTAAGAGCAAAAGTACGTCAGAAGTTAAGGTCAATAAACATTAAGAAATAAAGGGTAGACAAAGTAGGTGGTGTGGTTGAGTGCAAGCAGTCTGTACATGCAAGAACAACACGCTCTTTTTCTTTCCCTACTGTTCACATCTTGTTTCAGATCAATAAAAGTGTTACCAAGGTTGATCTTCTGTCATTTGCTAATGACTTAGAAGCAAGAGCAGACCAGCTGGTAAGTTTAATTCACTAATAGAATAGCACATAAAATGGATTGTTTATATGGTATGTAAGTATAAATACATAGCCAAGTATTTAGACTTCCCTGTGGGAAAATTCTTGTACTTCAGACACTTATATACATGATGCATTGTCATGTAAGGAAAAACTTTCAAGAACAGTGTTGCACATAAGCTGTATTTAAATATTGCTAATTATTGATTTTTGTATGCTAAGTGTTGTACAGTTTCTACTTTGGAAGTATAATTTTTCAAATTCCACTGTTTGCTTAAGAAACGAGGGGAATACTCCTTTTGAGTATTTCCTGTTATGCTGTCTGCATTTTAGGGTACCACTTGGAAGAAAAATTGTTTAGATCATTATGGAAAAGATGATTTGAATTAATTTTTCAGTTAGTGAGAAGATTTTGCAATTAGCAATAACATTAATACTGTGGCAGTTTATAAGGGTTCTAATGAGAACTGGAGCTCCATTGTGGAGAGAGAATGCACAAAAGAGATCATGTCTGCTCTGAAGAGCCTTTTGAATGCAGACACATGGACAATGGTCGGAGGGTATAGCTACAATGTTGCCCACAAATGAATCTGCAGAGTTACACAGCTGTGTTAACAGATAGTGAATATTCAGTTGGTATGTTTGTATACATGTCAAGGTCACTTTATTTTTCAAAATGAAATGTCCAAAAAAAAAAAAAAAGGCAAAAAACAAACCCAAAATAATCCCACAACAGTGTGATGTATTCCAAAAAGTTAGGTTGTTTCAAAACTGATACTGTTTTCCAAGGATATTTTAAAATCCCACTGTGTTATTAGTGATAGCTGTTAAAGTTTACAAGAAAAATAATTTAAAAATAAAGTAAAAGCTTCTGGAATTAATTAACTTTGTATAGTTTGCGTTTTCTGGCACCTTACACAAAATCAAACATACGATTGTACACTGGAGTGAGCACATGAAAGAAAACTTGCATCAAACCAAGGGGTCAGGTTGTGGAGTAGGGAGCAATACCACCCACACCACAGGTGTTAGGGAAGTGAATTCACCTTGTCAGTACAGGAGATGAAGCATCCTGAAGCTGCTCAGTGACTACAGCTTATATGAACACTTCACAGGAAACAAACACATCTCTGAGCATTGAGGTCTACCATTATTACACTTCCAAAATGGAGTTAGCAGTGTGTATTCCGTGTGTATGCAGGAAGCCAAGTGATCTTCCACCAAAAGAAGATGGAAATGTATTTCTGAGAGTAAAATCAAATTTTACAGTATATTACAAGTGTGAGCTTCAGACAGGCATTTGGAATCAGCATAAACTTGTATCTCCTAACTGAAAGGTGGGAGATGCAGAAATGAAAAATACTCTTCACAGATGCGTTTCCGAGTTACTGACTGAAAATATTTAAACTTCTGTGCCCCTCAAAGCACAGTGTGCTTCGGGGTGACGTCCACAGTGCCCGAAACAAAAGCAAGTACCTATGACTGGGAGATGCTTGTCCCAGCTGGGGTGCTGTGCTACAGGGTTCTTGCAACGAAGTCTGGCTTGTGGCAAGTGAGAGAGGATGTGCTTGCTCTTCTGGATTTAAAATGACTTAGTGCACCATGTGAAAATTATCTTCAGTTAAGTCTGTGTTGATAATGTTATAGCCGGGAAAGCAGTATAATATATCTGATTTAGTTGCTGAGGTTTGAATTATTAACACAGTGATTTTTTTTTTTTTCCCCCTCCTTGTGTTGAGGAATTCAATTTGCCATATCCCGTTGTTAGCATCAGCTGTTCTGCAGCAGATGAGTATAATGTGCAACTTTCATTGTTTTATGCTTAGTTGGAAAGCTTTGAGACTACTGAACAATACTGCATAATTGAATTTTTTGCAGCCAAAAGGAGCACTGGAAAATGCCTTAAAAGGACACGCAAACAGCATTCGAATGATTCATAACCAGCAAGTCGTTCCGCTAGAGCAAGCTATGGTAAAATATTAAAGCAATATTAAAACATTTATAGACAATATGAATCACTAAATCTTTTAAATACAGTTTAGAAAGCTGGACTTTGGCTATTATATAAGCACAGATTGCATTTGCGTCGTGTCACTGAAGAGTAATCTGGTTAAAGTATGTGTTTAATAGTTTTCCTACTTATAATACTACTGCTTTATAATACTAAAATCATGACCTTTTTCTTCCCCGTTTTTGTTATCTATTTGTGATTATATGTGAATAAAAGAGGAAGCAGGAGAGAACTTTATACAATTCTAACACTAAATTACTCTTTTTTTTTTTGCTTACCATTTGTCTTCAGTAATAAAAGTAGTTACCACTTTTATAGTTTATTTCTTGGAGTTAGCAGTCACCTAACAGTGTTGGATTTGGAAACTTCAAACAGCAGTATTTATAGCAAAAGAAAAATCTATTCCATTGATGCTGTAAAAGATGTGAAAGGGCCTTCTGCCTGATTTTGCTGGGCACCGATTTGTGTAGTACCAAGTTGTGAATCTCATACATTCTATGTATTGTTTTTTCCTCTACATAACAAGACTTTTAGTTTATTCTAGCATCTGATACAGTATTTCTGCCCCTATCAAAGCCCTCTTGCAAAAAAGCATTAGGTCTTCTGTTCCACTCTGTTTCTATGCTGTTCTTTACTAATTAACTCCTAATTATTCTCATCTCTTTTTCCTTTTACAAAACTGACTGTCAAGAAATATGTTAAAGCTAGGGTAAGTGCTTTTTCCATTCTGAAATTGCATAATATAGAATTCTCTGAACACTTGGTTGTGATTTTAACTGCTCTCTCTTTCATCCAAATAAATCTCACTCAGTTTATTGCTACTAACTTTAGTTAAATCTGAAGTCTTCCAGTACAGTTTATAACTATGTAGTGCTGTTGGTGAAATACTGATTCAGTGATTAAAACCACAATATATTAGTTTTAATACAACTATATACAATGTGATGTGATATGCTGTGTTACAAACTATCTATAGAATATCAAAACATGCTTATAATGTTAAAACAGTTGGGGGCTTACCTGTAGTAATGACTTGAGTCTTCTTTTTTCCCCTCCTCTCCTTTCTAATAGAGCACTTTAAATCAGAGCATTAGGCTGCTGAAGAGGACATCATCTGAACTTATGGTAGGCTTTTCTTTCTGCCAACAGGGCCACTTTTATGTGTTTTAAATCTATCTGCCACACATGCAAGGCATGTATTTTCAGTACAGCTTTTTTCATTTGTAGCTGTTCTGTTATTGGAAGAGATTGTAATGCATTGAGATAGTAACAGGGATTTAGATATCTGTTCTGCACAGCGTTTTCTACCCTGTCTTTCCCTTCCTTATAGAGGAAGAGGGGGGGGGGAAGAATTTTGGGGATATTTTTTGAAGTATGAATTGTAAACTTAATTGTCATGTGATCATGCAGTACATGGATCTGTACTGAATCTGTACTATTTATGTTCCCAAAAATTTAGTTGTGCTTTCTAGAATCCTTGAATACAAAACTTGAGGGGGACAACCAAGAAACAAAATAAACAAATACAGTTGAGAAAAGAGAGCTTTGTAATTCACATCCTTAACCACCTCTTGTCCACTGTCCAGCTCCCACTGGGGCCTGTTTCTGTAGCATTGTACTCATTACCTTCCTGCTTCTGCAGCATCAGCCTCGCTGTGGAAACCTGGATCTGTATAGTCTTTCCCAGGGCAGCCCATGTTTCCTATCTACACAGCAGTTAGTGCCTGCACCTTGATGAGACCAGCTGCTCTGCCAGACTCAGGAGAATAAGCAACAGGATGGTCACTTTTCTGGCTGCAGAGCTTTCTGTCGCCACCAGCCTGCCTTGGCTCTGGTAGCAAGAATCCAGCCATACTAGCTAGCACTTAAGAGTCTGTTGTGGTTTAGCCCCAGCTGGCAATTAAGCACCACAGCCACATGCTCACTCCCCTGCCCTGTAGTGGGATGGGGGATAGAGTCGGGAAAAAAAAGTAAAACTCGTTGGTTGAGATAAAGACAATTTAATAGGACAGAAGAAGAAGGGAAATTAATAACAGTAGTAATAATGGTAATATTAGAATATGCAAAACAAGTGATGCACAGAACAATACATCTGCGACTGATACCCAGCCAGTCCCCAAGCTGTGGTGTCCCCATTTATGTACTGGGAATGATATCATATGGTATGGGATATCCCTTTGGCTCATTTGGGTCAGCTATCCTTGCTGTGTCCCCTCCCAGCTTCTTGTGCACTCCCAGCCTCTTATTGCTTAAACACAACTAAAACGTCAGTGTGTTGTAATCCTAAATCCAAAACACAGCGCTATACCAGCTACTAGGAAGGAAATTAACTTTATTCCAACCAAAACCAGGACAGAGTCACAGTCAGAACAGCTTGATGTGCCATACCTACCTCAGTTGTTCCCATTAAGGTTGTCACCCATCCACAGCAGCAGATCAGATAGATTTGGTTTAGAATCTATGATTTGAAACTGTATGGGGAGGTAAGAAGCCATGAAAGAAGGTGTGGATAAGAAAAGGATGATGTTTGACCCTTAAGTGTATTTAAGAAACATCTCTAGTTTCAGGCTGAATGTACATTATCCTTTGTGTATGTTCTTTGAGAGACTTTTATGGGCTTGTACATATATTGAAGGAGTGTCTCAATCCTTTTGAATATTGATTAGCAGCATACTCTAGCTGTATAGTTTAATACTCTACTAATCACAAGTTGTAATAGTACATGTTTTTCTACTGTTTTGCTGTGCACTCTGTTTGTCTGTAGTGCATATACATACATTGATGAAAGTATTTCTACACTTAAGGAAAGGGAATTGAAAATTGATCTAGTATATAAATTAGTTACATAGGTTCCAGGAAAAGATACTGTTTGTAACCACAGATACATTCCTTTTTTAGTAGTGAGAGTTTTGTCAGATGATCGTGAATCCTTAGGCAGGCTCATGTTCTGTCTGGAACTGCACATTTTGTCAGGTTTTGACAGGACAGTGATGCTGTTTTATCAAGAGAATAGGTTCCCGACAATGGCTGCAGAACCACTGTAACATCCTGAAAGGGATTTATTTATATTAAACACTATCTCTTGCTTTCCAGGTTAAGGTGAAAAATGTAATTAGTGCTGTTAATGCTGCCCAGCTACTCATAAATAACAACGCTTCTCTAGTTATTGTCCAGGTAAGCTTTATTTGATTAAAGTACATTAATCTATGATGTCACGGAGATAGACATTGACTTACTTCTGTCTGTTCCTAGGAGACAAAAAAGTACATGGATACCATAGTTGGCTACTTTGAGCAATATGTCGAGTGGGTCAAGGAGTCGGTAAGGTGCATTTTCTTCATTGACAGAAACTGTGCTTAAAAAAATTAAAAAGCAAAATAATAAAAATTTTACATTGGTAGCATGTTTTATATTTTCAGTTTGTTAGATATTTGTACTTATTATGAAGGGGAAAACTTTTCTTCTATAAATATTTCTGTTGTTTGAAGTAGAATAGAAATGATGAGTTTTGTTGATTGGAATAAAATGCAAATTTAACATAGTAGGCTAGCCTGAAGTCTTAACATTTGTGCTAATATTGCAGTGAGCTTGATCCTAGTTAGTTCAGGTTGATGTCATTAGCATCTTGTTTTATTTTTCTTTTTCTTTCTTTAGCTGCAGCCTTTGAGAAAGTAAGATGATGTTTTAAAAGATGCTTGGTTGATAGAGTATCCCACTGGAATTTATTTTTAATTTGGATAGGGTGAGAGATAACAATTTAGTAAACAGTATCTGTAACTACAAGAAAAGTTATGAGATTCTTATTTTATTCTGTTAGATACTCCAAACTATTATTTTTATAAATGTCTTTCAGATTGCCATGGAGGTAGCGGCGTGCAAGCCTATTGCCAATGTGATAGATACAGCAGTAGATATTTTTTTATGCAGCTATATAACTGATTCTGTGGTAAGAACTATTTTCTGTTACTCAAAATTGGGGCATCAAGTGGGAAATTCTTTGAACATAAATCTGCATTTAATTATTCTGCCTAGACTATTCTGAAGTATGATAATGAAGTATCACATTCAAAGTTATGCAAGGAAAAAAATGTTCTGATCTGAATCAAGTCCAAAGGCAAACCAGTGCTGGACTTGATTTAGGTTCCCATTAAACTTAGGCTTCTATTAGTAAGAATTCTGTGAAATTATCTGTTCTTACTAAATTTATTCCAACTTGAATTGCAAAGTAAATACAGTATTATTAGTTTGGAATAAAAATTCTGGAAAGGACCTTGAAACGTTTACAGCTGAAACATCTAACTTAAGGGGATGGGGTTGGGCCAAGAAATGAGTGAGAAATACCAAGGAAAAACTTTCTGAAGTATCTTTCCTGGTATCTAGAAAACCTGAACAAAGTTTTATCGCTTGACTTATAGCTGACAGATCTCAATTCATACCGGTCCAGTGGACCCTTTGAGCATAACTGGTAGCAGTGTATAAGGACAATATTGGCTTTTTCATCTTGCCAAAAGAGCTTGGAAAGAGGACAGCGTGTATTAAAAGAAGAAGAAACCACGTGCCTCGAAACAACCTAAAACATTTCCTAGCTATTATTTAGCATTATGACACTTTTAGCCAGGTCTTAATCATATGAACAGTAAACACATGTCATCAATCAAACCCAAAGCACTCTAAGTTTGATAATGTTTAGCCGTGAAATGCTTAACCTTGATAATGCTTAACCATGAAAACCTCATAACCTGCCAGAATCATAGTGTATTCATTGATTATCTCTTGTGTTACAGAGTTTCTGTTCTCCTTTGTGTAGCCACTAACAGTCTGGTGGGAGATGGACCACGATTTTCCTGATGATAGAACTTAACTGAGTCACTTATAAGTCAAAGTGCCTCCAGCAAACACAAATCAGATTTGAAAAATCATCATTTTAACATCTGGTGATATCTCAGTTCAACTGTATGTTAATGAAATTAGTTACACAAACAGGCTGCAGTTAGCAAGTTAAAAAATAACTTGAGAAAGTGCTGGAAACTCAGATTTTGACAAGAACCACAAGAAAGACAAATACTTTAAAATATCAAGAAAGGAAAAAGAAGTAATGTGGCTAGTAAATTAATGCTGAGACACAAAATTACTTTCTAGCCTGAGTGTGACTATGTTGAAATAACTTCTTAGGGCACTCTGGCTGTATAGCTTTGAGCAACTTTGGACATATTCCTGTTTGTTTACATTGGTGGTGTTCTTACTTTAGTTCACAGTGACAGCAAAGAATGCTCAACAAGCCCTGTTCCACACTAGTATAGGGATGCTCAGATAGTTCACAGGATCAGTGCAACTAATCTCTCCTGTGTTCTAATAGTAACAATGCTTAGAATATCCAGCAAAGATTCAGTACTTTTCTGATAGATCTTCTCTGTGATTTTTTTTCCTGGATTTTGCTTTGTTTCAGAATACCTTCTGGTTTGGTTTGGGAAGTTCTTCAATATTTTTAATTCCTGCCATAATTTTTGCTGTAAAACTCTCCAAATACTATCGTAGAATGGATACAGAGGATGTATATGATGAGTAAGTATATACTCTTAAGTAAGCTAAATGGCAAATGGATTGAAATGTTTTTCCTAGTGTCTCACACGAAGGCGCTATAATTCTTAAACAATCTGTGCTGTCACATTAGAATTGCATGTTCTTGTGAAATAGTGCGTGTTTGGGTTGGTGCCTGCAAAGTGCTTCATGCCAGTGGGATTTGGTTACCTTGACTTGCTGTGATTCTGTGCAGATATTGCCAGCTCTGATTTTGAGAAACTTGTTTTAGAATGAAGTTTTCAGCGCTTTGTGTACGGTGTTTATATAAATATTTTCCAAATGTGCAAGTGATTAGCTTTGTTAAGTAACCTGTTAAGGTGAACTATGCCTGCTTTGTAGTCTCTTTGAATGAATTATTTGCTTTCTTACTGTCTTAGTTATTCCTAACCAGTCTTTCCTTTCTCAATTGCAGTTCCTCTGTCTCAGGGACTTGGCATTTTACTTTATGATAACTGTTCTTACAGATTTTCACATCAGTTTTGGTTTTACAGTGTTGTTTGTTTGTTTGTTTTTTTTTCCTACTCTTTGTTTTGCTCATTGTTCAGTTAACCTGTACGCTGCATTTCTCAAATTTCACACTGGTCGTTTTTCATTACACATTCACAAGTCAGTAGAGCAGAAACAGGCATGTACAGCTAAAATTGCTCACTACTTAGTGTCTAGTTAATTACTCCTCCTTTTTTGTGTTTTTTAGTGTCAAAACTATACCCATGCAAATGTAAGACATTTTTGCTGGTATATTTTACAATTATTTTACTTAGGTGGGAGGGTGTATATTTTTAATGTAACATGTTACTTCAAAGAAGGTAACATGTTCTTTTTCACCAGACTTTATATTAGAGTATCCAATTCCACAAGTATAGCAGAATAATAATTAAATACTTTTTGGAGACTATAAAAATATTAACAAATGTAAAATATAATTATGCCATAACTCCTGAATGTTACAAACAAAAAGTTATATTCTATTGTACAGACACAGTTTATCTTTGCATATAATACCGTCATCCAGGTACATGTCTTAGAAGCCATACTGTACATATTGCATCTTATAGTTAACATGGTCTTTCTTGGTGTATTTATTTTATTACAGTACGGAAAATGGTAATAATGGTTATCATAAAGAGCATTTATATGGTATACACAATCCTGTTTTTACAAGGTAAACGAAGTCTGAAACTGCATGCCTTCATGTGTCCTTACTTAATCTACTACTGTATTAATTGCCTATCCAATTTTCTTTGCATTTAAAAGTGAATCACCTAATTCTCTAATTTTTTTGCATGATTACTCACTATAGAAAATGCTGTATGATTTATATTTCTCAAATTTTCTTCACATCACAGCAGATATTGTAGTAGTTTCCAACAACTTAACAAAGCAATTGTCTAAAAATCCAGGTAATCAGGTATTTCTTTTGCACAGGGGATGGTCCTAAATTGACACATGTATTAAAATAGTCTGATAGCAGTTGAAAGTGCTGGAATGGGTTGAATTGTTACTCCTGAGTTGTTCTAGTTTTATGATGGTGAGGAGAAGAGCTTTTCCTGTGCAAAAGGCTGGTGAGCCACAGTATGCAGAAAACATGAACAGAGAAAATGCATGTTTCTTCTGCATGGGTAGAACTAGTGTGTGTAACATAAAACAAGACATTCATGTTAAGAGATTTGGTTTCTTTTCTGTCTCTACAACTTCTATGCTGTAAAAACTTTGCTAGTTGTGAGACTTTAAGTTTCCATAGAGGTAACATAGCATGTCCCACAACTTCGGTATTTGGGTTTGCAAAATACCAGAGCTGCTTAAGGAAGGATCTGATTTCTGATTGAAATCTGTAGCTGACTGTGCCTTAACTTGCAACTTTGTGACTGAAAGTGTAGGTTGAGTATTGGCAGAGTAGTAAGATATCATCATTCTTTCAGTAATGGGTAAATAGCAAGAGAGCTCAGACTTTGGAAGTCTTCCCAGATTTTATGGCTGCATCAGTTGGATATTATTATTCATTAAAACTGTATTTTACAATAATTATTTACTGACTAAATCTTGATTTCACATTCCTTGTGAAGGAAGGAATATAACAGTGTTTTCAGTGATATTTACAATTGTCATGGTCTATTCTGCAACTTAAGGGTACTCCCTAAATTAATATGCAAGGTGTTTATTTCAAAAGTACTCTCCACTGACATATCTAAGGACTCTCAGTTTTAGGGAGTTTAGATATTTTACATAAGAGGGAAATAATATTTGCTTAGGCCTTAGAAGTCCCTTTCAGATCTTTGAATCTTTAATACAAATGTTAATATTCTTGAGGTTCATAGCATGTTTTCTGTGATATTTAAGTGATTGATTAATAGTTTAATAGAGTGTTCCTGAATAAGCTTAAAATTACTAACATAAAATAATTTTTTAAACAAAGACCCACTAGTTCAGTCCTGACTTAATTTTCCTAAATTTTAAATTACTCAAAGTGGGCTTCCATGATACAGTGTGAGGATTCAGTCTGAAGCGATGTGATGTTGCTTCAGTCTGAAGCAATTCTGATGTGCTGAGATAATTTAAAAACCTGCTAATTATGAGATACACACTTTGAGTTTCTCAGTTTGGGATTCCCATAGCAATAGGGTTGTTTTTAACTTTCAATTCAGCAAACTCTTTGTTTGTATGCTATCCTCTCCTCATTTCCTACAAATTATTTTGGGAGATACTTTGAGAGCTAGGACCTTGAACAAGTCTCCATACACCTGTAGTTTTGCGGGTGTAAAGAATCCCATAGAGTTTTTTTGTCCTTTGAAATCAGCTGTATTATTTGCTGGAAAGAGATGCAAATATCTTTCTTTATAAATAGAAGATGTCGGTACAAGTATGGCATCTGTAAGAAGTATATTTATATTTGTATAGTTGTCTCATGTAAGTGTTTTTATATACATGTTGAAGATCCAAAAAACCTCAAATACAGTCACCATTTTTGTGAGAGCAAAATTGAAAGCTGGATTAAATTCTCAAAGGAGTGATACTGAATAGTAATTCAAGCATTTCTTTCTGTCATGAAACAATGATAACTGTAAGTGTTGGTGAAGAAAACCATGAATCTCTATTTCTTCTTGTTTGAAAAAATCTTGATTAAATGGGTAAAAGTTTGAGAACAGTTTGTGCCAGCTCAGCTTGTCTCACCTTAGTTAGACGCAGTATTTCTGTCCATTTGTGGGCAAAAGAAAATGATTGTTTTGGTTTGTGTTTTTTTTTCTTTTTTTTTTTTTCTTGTATAGCTCTGTGGAACAGTGGTAACACATACTGGAAACATTAACAGGTAAGTCAGTTCAAGTTGTACTACTTTACTAATTTTAAGAAGGCTGCTTTGCTTTCTGTAACATGAGTGCTGCAAGGTTTAAAAATAAAAACTATTGAACCATATTAATGTTCATGTGAAAATCTGTGTCTTCATTGTGCTTAAATTACGTTATAATTCTGTCTTCATCAAATTTTCCTGAACTATTTTTGTGATTATTTCTAGGCTGTATAAATGAGGCTCAAGATTCTTCTGCGGGAATATATCATTATTCTTACAAGTGTACTGGCATTTGCATTCATCTTCCAAATCCTGAGCCACTTGTTTGATGTCACCTGTACTGTAAATCCCAAATGTACTATTGAATGTTACGCCATAAACTACTGTACAGAATATTTTGCGATCAGGGCACTGCCCCTCAAATACCACTGTTCAAGGCTTGAATTAAAACGGTTTTTGTTTTTTACTTTTTTACACTGGGCTGTTACATCACAGTATAAAAATAAATTAGATTAACAGCCTTTGCCTAGCAATCCTCTGACAGTTGGTCAAGTTCTTATCTTAAATTGTTGATTTGTGTTAAATACAGTACATACACGTTTACATAAAAATACATTTTGTATACAGAACTTTTGTATATACATTTTTCTTAAAACTTGTAAGTGTTTAGTTAAGATTTTAAATTGTATAATAGTCTTCACCAATGAATTTACCAGCATGATCAGTGTTGCTATTTGGTGCTCTTGAATGACCACTTTGAACTAAATTTGAAGCGTAATGGGATCCATGGTGTCTCTTTGTGTCTCTGAAAAGTTCAGTTGCAGTTTTGTTTTCTCCCTCTTTTTTTAATTATTTAATATTTAGTGGTTTTTAAAGTATAGACCTAAAAGGGACTTTGGAGAAGTTTATTTTGAAACTCTTTGGGTGGGAGGGTTGGGAGTTGCGTGATGCGTAATATAGTGAAAAGGCTAAGCTTTCTAGAGAGTTCAGTAGTATTCAATAAGAGCATGAGACGTGTCATATATTGGTGATTTTTTAGAATGTTTTACATTTTCTGTCTCCCTTTTCCTCATTCACACTCATTTCTATCATGTCCTTAATAGTATCACTGTTACGCTGTGGCTCTTTCAGGGGGCAGTGATACTATTTTTGCTGAATAATTTCAAAATATGATTTCTAATATTGAAATTTAGATGTGTTCAGCAATTAGAGTTAACATTTGTACTGGTAGAGTTATTGCCTTGAATTTAGGCATACAGTTGCATTACTTAATTAGATAACAGCAGATTTCATCAACAAGGCCAAAAGTATCTGTGTTACTAGTGTAAAACATTTCAGCAGGTGAAGTAATTTGGTATATTGATCTAAAGTAGTGTCTCTTGATTTATCAGTATTGTGAACTTTTGTTTCCAAAAAGGTTCATTGGCTTGAAGTAGGGATAATCCTGTAAATCATTCATATAATTTTTAAAAAATGCTGAAAAGTTATACCAGTTTTTAATCTGGAATAACCTTAAATTTTTCATTTTTAGGTCATAAATGGAAACATTTCTAATTGACAGTATGTAGCATATGTGTATATGTAATGTTCAGAACTGCATATTTTTAAAAGTTTCTATTTTTAATTTGAGAAAATGTTCCCAGCTCATTTAAATAAAAAAGAACTTGCTTAACTACCTGGTGTTTGATTCTCGATCATTTTGTTGAATAGACTTGTCTCAGAAGAGTTGCACTGAGTTAAGATCTCAGGAAAATGAATTGTTTTTACACTGATTAAAAAGTTCTGCTATGTTTGACTTATTGATGACTTTAAGCAAGATAAGAGACCAAGAACTGGAGCAGAAAGGACTGAAAGAACATTGACTCTGGGTTGGGGAGCTTCCAACTTCCACGAAGGATATGATTTATGTAAAGATGGTAGGATTTGAGCTAATGAGTTGTGGAGGATATCCACATACCCTGCAACCGCTGAAGGTGTTATCACTGGCTTTTGTTATTTTTCTAGCACTGACAGCAAAATTAAATGTTTGCTTGTTCTTCAGCTCCCATAATTCACTGCTGCCATCCTAGCTTAACTTGTAAAAGGACAGTTGTTTTTCACTGATACAATAGACTGTGAACTGTTTCATTTGAAGCACAGGCAGAGAGGGGACACAAATGTCAGATGGGAGTGAGACAAACAGTTGGCAGTAACATATTAACTGTAATACATAAGTACACCAAAGTTCTTGAGTCCAAGCTTTGGTACTTGTCTTTATCCTTGTAGTCTGATATGTTTTCATGAGTACACTTTTAACACTCTCAGGACAAGAGATCTGAAACTGGTATAAAGTAGCTTTAGTTTTGAATTCTATAACCACTATTAGGATGAGAGATGCATGCCTTTAGCTTCTGATCTAGGAACTGTCAGTGCTGTTGTGCATAACCAAATATTAGGAAGTCTTTGAGTGCTTGTAGTAGGGATTTTAAATCCTTGAAACAGAGTGTGAAATGGGCAGTAAGATTCTTATGTCTGGATGATGGGTGAGAAGGCTCCCCAAAAAGCAACAGAATAGTGAATCATAAATCTTGAGTAGACTTGTACCATTGCTGTTTCTCCTAAGACTTGACTGGAGAGCCACACCACTGTGCTTTGAAAGAGACAGTTGGGCAAGAAGCTAGAAATGAGCCTGAAAATGTTATTAAAATAGCCTTAGAGAGGGGATCAAAAGAAAACAGTGTTGTTCTCTCTATCAAATGGTATTTAGTCATGGGGAACTTCATGACATGTTCACTGGAAGAACAAGGTTCAGGCTACCCAGAATGGCTGTTCTAGGTGGCTCCATCTTCAAGCAGGCAGCTCTCAGGCTAACTGGGGTGTCACAGCAGCTAGGGACTCTATTGTCAAGTATTAGAGAAGCATTTGTCAGGTATTAACCAAGCTGGTGAAGGGCCTGGAGAACAGATCCTGTGAGGAACGACTGAAGGAGCTGGGACTGCTCAGTTTGAGGAAGAGGAGGCTGAGGGGAGACCTCATCACTCTCTACAACTATCTGAAAGGACATTGTAGAGAGGTTGGTGCAGGTCTCTTCTCACAGGTGATTAGTGACAAAGAAGGAATGGCTTTAAACTCCAACAGGGGAGGTTTAGACTAGACATTAGGAAAAAATTTTTCACAGAAAGAGTGGTCAGACAGTGGAATAGGCTACCCAGGGAGGTGGTGGAGTCACCATCCCTGGACGTGTTTAAGGGTTGTTTAGATGAGATGTTGGGGAATATGGTGTAGGGGAGAACTTTGTAGAGTAGGGCTGATAGTTGGGATCGATGATCCCAAGCTTCTTTTCCAACCTGAATGATTCTGTGAATTTTTTTGCGATTTTCTGCTTCACTGTCTGTGTTAATTGAATGGTTTTGCTTTGGTAGCTTTTTTAGTGGTACATATTGAGTGGCTAGATACACAAAATAGTATTCTATTCCATTATGTATGGGCATTCTTAAACCCAGCATTTCTAGCACCCCACAGTTATTCAACTGTACCTAAATAATGTGATACCCCTTCCAGAAGCTGTTCAGGTCAGGCTGGATGTAGGATACATGTTTTCAAAAGAAGTGCCTAGTGGGGTCTTATTACCCAGAAAAGTACTCTGGCTTGCAGAGGCATGGGAAGGATTTTTCCTCATGACCTCCTGAATGTGAAGGGAATTACCGTGATTTTCTTTAGCTCTGCTTTTAGTTACTGCAGCAGAAACTGCTAGTACAAGATTGTGCACTAAAATACTTTTGTTCTCTTGCTTTTGTTTTATGGCAGTTTTATAGCTCATTTATTATGAACAGGAAAGTATTTTTTTTAACGAAGTGAAAGTTGATAAAGCATGTGCTGACGTGCTCTGGGGTCCTTGCTGCCAAGACCCATGATAAGCTAGTTCTGCTGTCTTGCTCTGACTGATAATAACCCATGGTGTAACAATTATGGTAAAACTTCAAATGTTTCATTTATATTTAGCCTGTAATACCTTATTTTGCTAGAGCTTTATTTCTTATCTTGGTTAAATATTGCAAGTCTAAAAATCTTTCACGCCTCAAAGAACGTGCAGTTGATTCTTCCATGTGTTCTACTGCATGTCATGTGCTGACAAAATGAAGTACGAAAGTTGCATCCTTACTGTGCAAATCCACTGAAAACCTGTTCCACAAATCAGCACATTTATCTTTTTTTACTTCAGTATAGTCTTATGAGTTCTGACATGAAGATAGCTATAAAGCAGCTGGAGAATGGAAAATATCTGTTAAAAATCAAATATGACATGTTCATCCTGAATAGGAATGTGCTTCTCGGTTACACAACTATCGTTCTCTATTTAACTGCATTTACAAGATTTGTCTTGTTAACTTCTTGGGAGTTCACAGGTTATCTGACACTCCCTCAGGCTATAAATTTATGGGCACATGCCTACGGAAGGATGATTTAATATTTTTATTAAAAAAAAAAAAAAGCCCTTACATCCCCAGTTTAACTGGGAAGAGGCTTCTTTGTGCACCAAGCCTTTAAATTGTGAGCAGCCTGTTACTTACTGGCTTCACTTTTTTGGATCGTGTTGCTCAAGGATCTCAGTCAACTCCTCTCACCATGAAGAGTGTTGCTCTTCTTTTCCTAGTAGTTATCTGTGGCATGGGAGGATTGGGACAGAAGCTGAAGCCAAAGAAAAGAAGTAATGGCGAAGAAATCAACTTTCGGACTAAAACCAAAGATGTTTGCACAATGAGAATAAGCGGGGATGAGGAGAGGAAACTTAGAATCGAATGCAAAAGCCAAGGCATGTCCTACTGGTGTGAATTTACTGGCAAGCCATCAGTCTGTCGTGCTTTCATAAACAATCCAAAGATTTACTGGAATCAGATCGCTATGGAACTTAGAAAGCTCCCGCATGCTTGCGAATCCACACAAGTGTTGAAGATTACCATGTGCCAAAAGGCTCCCACAGAGGCTCTCATGAAGCAAGTAGATGCTGGTATGGAGCCAGAAGATCTAGCAAACCAGGACACGTCAGTCCAGAAAACTTCCATTTCTATGAGGGGAGCAGAGCAAAGCTCTGTTAAGAAAATAGACAAGCCCCCAATACTACCTCTTGTAAAACCAACCCAACATGGTCAAGGGTCTGAAAACGAAACAGAAGCAATGAAACTGGCACGGGAACATTGCTGGGAATCCCTGCATGGTGTCTGCTCCTACATTATTGGTATCTTCAGGGGTTAAGGATTTGCTTCAGGTAAAACTCCCATCTTGAAGCACAGTGGGATATGCCTAAGAGTAATCCTGTTGCAGTTTTGTTTTATTTTGATCTTGGGGGTCTTTCAGGTATGTGGACAGGGAGGTTCTAGTCTTGCTCACTAAGATCTAATGTGGTGAAGCCTGTACTGTGGCTTCTGAGGGGCTGGACAGCCTAAACTCGTGGTGATAGTTCCTGACATCCTTCTGTGAGGTCTTTGTCCTATCTGTTATTCATCTTACGATAATTCACTTCTAACTCTCCGAATTGGGCTTATTTTATATCTTCTGTCATTCCTTCCCTCTTGTCTTGACTTTTGGATTTAAGCCAGTTAAGTGGGATAAATAACAAACGCATCAGCTAGAACAATTTAGAAATACATTCAGAATTTGGGAGGATAAACCTTGTTCATTAAAAACTGCTAGTTAATAACCAGCAATTTTAATTTTTAAAATTAGTTCATAAACAACTTTCAGAAATGAATAAAACAAAACAGACTGTCTTGGTTTGCGCGTCTGTTTTCGTAGATGCAATAGGGGATCATATGCAGGCTCTTGTCTAATAAGTCTTGGGTTTTCAGTCAAGATTTAAAAAGCCCTCGCAGAAATGGTTGATTCTATACCCACTTCCATTTCTGCTCAAAGAGGGAAAGCCAGGAACTGATGTCTTAACCTGGCAAACTTGACAGAAATTGGAATATATGTAGCATGAACTAGCAATTTGGTTAAAGTGTTTAGGCTGTTAATGACCTTACTTGTGCCTTAATACAGCAAAGTGATTAATTTTTTTTTTTCTTTTTTGTTTTGCAGAGCAAAATTTTTACAGCTGAAGAAGGGTCCTTGATGTAGTTTAATAGACATGTTAATTCTGGTTTTAAAATGAGTAATCTCTTTAAGTCTTGTAGCTCTTTTCTCTTTGCACCCCTAAAATGAAACTTTTCAACAGCCCTGAAAAATGCATGAAACTGGGAACTAGAGTGACTGTACTTAAACTGTTAGGATAAACTAACTGTTCCTAGGTCTGTTACACACAGAGGTGTACCGCGTTTCTGTAACCAAGGTTCTGCTTCAAGCGTGCTGACCTTGAATAGGTTTTTCTGTGTGCTGATTCACTTCAGTTTGTTAGAGATAAAAGCTGTAAATGATGCTACAGTTAGTGCAAATAATAAAAATAAGATTTTTGAAAACCTACTCAGTGTGCTTTCTTTAAATGGTGCTAGTTGTATAAAGTCATAGTATTTAATACTTCTTTCTTAAGAGATTGTTGGTAGAATGTGTCATTAATAGTAATATTTTCAATGTTACTGCATTTATATTACAATTATAAGTTTCGGCCAGCAGGGAAAAAAAGGTTGGAGAAATGAAATAGTAATCTATGAATACATTTCTGAACATAGCAGATTAAAAGTGTTCATCTGTGATGCATCTGCAGAGTTCAGTGTTATTAGGATCTGCTAGTGGTAATATTAATGCTTGGGTTCAGTAAACAATCTGAGAGGTAACTCATCTGCAGTTGGGCTCTTAAATAAACCTCATCAAAATACAAAGCACAACCTAATAGCTTGTTGTCAGATTTATATTCAGATTGTCATTTATATTCAGATTATTTTTTAACAATGTTCCTTTTTGTTCCCAAGAGAGCTTCGCATCAGGGATGTAACTGGAAAAGCTTTGTGCCACGGAAATTAGTAGTGCTCTATGTTTGCCATTAAAACAGTTTCTGCAAGGCGTTGTTACGCTTAACTACTTCTCCAGCTTTACTCACAGATTTTTAATTCTTTCTTCATCATTCCAGATTGTGACTGTCCAATCACTAAACTCTGTGCCTTGTACCAAAAAAACTTGAACTAATTTTCTGTCCCCACACCTCTTGAAATATATGGAAAGGAACGGCAAGTCATGAACATGGGATCAGTGCAGAAGGTTGTATGTATAACACAGAAATACATCTTGAACACTGATAAAAATCAAGCACAAGCAAGTCTGTATTTTTTCAGCCATAAATCTAGTGTGGTTAATCTTAATTTGTAGCTTCAATTACCCTTGTGAAGCTTTTGTACTGTGACTAAAAAATGTAGCATTACACGTATTCCCTCATTTCTGTCATAGAAATGAATATAATTGATCTGCAAACATGCAAGATGCATCAAAGTGATATTTGGAAACTATTTGGAAATGTTAAGGTCAGGTTGAGGGTTTTCTTGAGGTGTATTTTTAAAATATTTTAAAACTCCTCTTGTATGATGTGAAATCCATACTGCAGAGTGAATATTTAGCAGAAGTATCCACTACAACAGTAATGACCTCAAAAATGAGAGTGTCTTGCATTGAGAAAAGTCTGGGAGAATCAGTCACCCACCGTACTGCTAGCAAGAGAAAAGAGGTTTCCTCAGTTCACCAAAAGAAAATTTTCCCCTTTGTGCCCTCTTCTATGTATATGCACTGAGCACAGAAGGCAGTAAAGTTATCTAACACTTCGTAGAACTCTTAATACAGTCTAAAATATGTGGCCACCGTTGATTCTGCTTAGCAGAGAATAAATGCCACATACACTTGCTAGTGCACTACTTCCTAGGGAACTCAATCTCGCTTCAGTATAGCAGAGCTCTGCTGCACAGGGCTCCATGCTTGGCACTGTTCTGGCTGGAATGACTTGTCTGAAGCTTCACTGTTGAAGTGGAAACTAGAAATCGACTAGTCTTCCACCAAAGGACCCTCTTTCATTAAATGCTTTTTGTAAAATATCCAGGATCCAAAATACGTAGTTAAACACTAGATCTTACAAAAAGTTGAAGATTTTGGCACCAAGGTGATGCATGGCTTGGATTACACCCTCAGCAAGGTGGTTATCCAGCAAATCCAGCAAGTCAGTTAACGATCATGATCTTACTTTCAAAATGTTTAAAAATTGTATGTTAACTGAAATACCCTACCTTAGTGTAACAGAGCCGTGATTGTATCGGCTACGTTACCATTTAATTGTGTTTAGCACTGGAAACGTATAGTCATGACATTTCAGTTACCTTCTTGGTATGAAAGTGCTATTAATTAATGAAAGTATGAATTGAAAAGTGTGATGAGTTTAAAGTAACCTTCAAGTACCTTGTGAATGAATGAAACCTGCTGTTTTTTAGGTTAACCTGTTAGTCTCCATATACATAAGTACCTCAGGAAATCTGCTCAAGTGGAGAGGGAATTTGGTTTGGTTTTTTTTTTCCTGACAGGGGTACAGCAGGCAAAAATGTTTGTCTGGATTCCTGCAACCAGAGAGACCCCTGATATCCAGGCCTGCCTGCTGCTAATTCAGTGCAATGTGAGGTGGTCCACCTGCCTCAAGATCCTCACATTTAGGTTCCCACAGAAGCATCTTGAGTATTTGCTACTTTGACAAGGTAAGCCTCCAAGAAATGCAAAATTATGTGTTTGGAGGACCTGTGTATAAAAGGGTGTGTATTAACACACACAGTTAAGATCCAAGAAAGACTGGAACAAGTCTAATGGAGAGCCACTGAGATGGTTGGGACTGGAGCACACTTCTGTGAGAAAGGGCCGAGGGAGCAGGTCTTGTTCAGCCTGGAGGAGGCTTTAGGAGGGAAATAATAGCAGCCCCCCAGATAGGTATGAGGACGCTATAAAGAATAGGGGGCTAGGCTCTTCACTGATTTGTGTGAGAGGAGAAAAAGAGATCATGGTCACAAATTGATACAAGTGAGGTTCCGACTTGGTGTAAGGAAAAATACTCACTCTAAGAAGGATAAACACAGGAGCAGGTTCCCTGGAGCAGCTCTGGAACCTCCATCTGTGGAGCTTTTCAAGACAAACTGGACAAAGTTTAAACAACATAGTCTGAATTCATTGTCAGCCTGCTCCGAGTATGAGTTTGGACTACAAACCTCCCAGGATGCCTTCTGGCCTGAATGATTCTATGATTTACAATGGAAACACCGAAGAAAGCTTAAAAGTTCTGGTTATTTAATACTGAGCGACTCTGTTAACATTCATGTCTCCTTTAAAGTGCAAAAAATGCTCTTGAATCAGTCATTCTAACTATATCAAATCAAAGGAGAGAGATTATTAAGTATGTTCTGATGGTAGATCCTGTCATTAAGTCAAATGCATCATCTTGGATAACGTCATGTTCAGTGCCTCTGTCTGTTGGTACATATTTTTATTTAGCCTGGTTTTCACAGCATAGAAAACCAACAAGAAATTCAGGTGTTAAGGAACACCAAATATCAGGCCTGTTAGCTTTAAAATCAAGTATCCAAAAATAAGAAAATCACCATTTGCAGTGTGTAGGTTATTTGTGTTAGACATGCCTCAATAATAATGTTGCTTAGTGTGCCTGTAAATCATGTCAACTATGCAGGAGTGCACTCTGCTGTTTTCTGAGAGAATTGTTTAGGAGTTGTATGGTCATTCTTGCAAGGTTTGCAGTTTTACATTTTGCATTCTTGATTTTTCAATAGGTGTGGTAGTTGCTTTGACATGGATTTTAGGGACAGAGATCTTCCACAAAAATAAGGTGAAAAAGGAAAAACTAAAATTTCCCAAAGTTGCCCATTGCCATTCCTACTTCTTTAGGAGCTTTGTGGTTGTCTATTTCTTATTTCTCTTTCTCTTGCTATTACTTTTCCCAATCTACATCTCTGAAGAGGAGTCAGATGCAGCAGAAGATTGTTTTTGGCTCTTTGTGCTTTTCCCCTTAGAAACAAGAGAATTGCTCTCATCAGACTTCACAGATCCTTTTACAATGTCAAACAGTATGTGATATATATACAAAACAGGAATTAAGAAAAAAAAAAAAAGGAAGAGATGCAGCCAGTATGATAACAAGACGTTGGTGTTATCTCATGGATGTGTCATATCAGACATCCTGAGAATCTGTTTATTTCACTGTCACATCATGTATACGAAGTTAACTGCATAACCATTAGGCAGGAGGCCAGGTGCTGAATTTCCAGAGTAGCTATATTACAGTATGTACAGAGCAAGAAAAACGTGGAGCTGAGGTCTGATTGGAGTGGAAGTTCACATTATAAGACTGTTTGCATAACCAGGTGCTTGCCATAGGCATCCCTCCCGTGGTATGCTCCTGCTGCCTCCGGGCTTACAAAGATTGTAGTCAGGAGGGGAAACAGAAGTGTCCTTTTAGGTCTGCTGGCTGCAGATGTAAAAACGGCTGTACCTCTGTTGTTACCACTGCCACCCGTAAAAATTAATGTGCAAATAGTTAAATTGCTTGCCCCTTTATTTGTCTCACCAGCGTAACATGGTGTGTGAGGAGGCCCTCCCCACAGACTCAGTTGTAATAAAATTAAGACTTTGCCTAGGAAATATAGAGGGCTAGAAATTTCCTTCCAAAGGAAAGGGTGAAGCAAAATTCAGGCTCTGAACTCTGGCAGAGGGGCCTTGCCATTTCCTCTGCCAGAATGGCCTGGCAGGCAGGCAGGAGTGCTGCCCGCCGTCTGTCCTCCCCTCTCGCCCCCCCTTCACGGCAGGCACGAGCCACATGGGTGGGTTGACCAAGGTAATGAGGTGATCCCCCGTCTTCTGCACTACAGAACTTTAACTCGGGAATCAAAAACTTTGTAACTGGGAAAGATAACCTGATGCCTTTGCAATAATGTGGGAGCCCTGGTCATTGTGGGAAGGTGACAGGAGGGAAATGTGGAATAGGGTTTCCACATCTGTGTGCAGAACACATTACCTGAGACCATCATGGCTCTTTGGTGCAGTGAAGCTGAAGCTCAAGTGTTTGAGCAGCACCTGGTTTTGCACGGGGGAAAAGTTGTATGGCCTCCGTGGGGGTTGTCATTCACGTGAGCCGCCATGGCCCAGGTGTGAGCAGGCTGTGCAGGCCCTGGGGGACCGCACGCTGCGGTGCTGTGGGGCCGTGTTGCAGTGCTGGGGCTGGGTTACGGTTCTGGGGCCCTGAGCAGGGCTGAGGAGGGTGATTTGCTGGCAGATGTAGGCATTTTGGCTGTTCTGCAGGGTCTGGCTGGAAGCAGCAGTGTTCAGGGAAAGTGTGGCTGGCAGGACCCTCCTGCAGGTCAGAGGCCTGAGCAGCAGAGACTCCGGTGCCTTTCAAGTCATGCTGGTGAAGAGGTTCCAAGACTTGTCATTAAAACCCATCCACAGAAATCCACATTGCATCTGCCATGAAGGTAGGCCACACCAGGATGACTGGAGATATTTTTTCACAATATGCCAGAGAAGAAGAGGCAAGAGCCATTGAGTAGCACCAAAAGGAACACCATCTGTAGCCATCAGCTTCCCCTGCCTTCTTGGGTCTGTAGCCTTTGGTTTTGCTTCATACTGATCGCATGGCATCTGGACATCTTGGCTCAGGGTGAGTCAACAACTGAAGGAAATCAGAAACACTGTTTTCCTTCAGCTTAGGGAACTATAAAACTTTTTCTAGAATACTACACTACATATTTCACCTCTACAGCAGCAGTATCCTTTGGCAGAAACATACTTCATTTGAAGTACAGTAGATGAACCACAGTGATATGATGGAACTTTTTTTCTTCCTCACTATTAATCTTTTTTTTTTTTTTTTTTTTTTTTTTTTTTTTTTCTGTGGAGGACTGTATCATAAGTGTTTCTGACTTGGAAAGAACCCAGAATCCAAAATTAAAGATTATCTTAAATTCTTACCACCAGACAAATTATTCTTCTGGGTATATCATGGTCCTTTTTAAACACCTATGTATTAGTTGAACTCAAATAGCAGTATATGACTACTTTGCAGCTCCAGCATAATTTACATGAGCAAAGAAAATATACTGTCAAGGACTAGAAAGTAGTGTAGAAAACTGACTGCCTTCAGCATCTGTGAGAAGACAGGCATGTTGTAAATATCTGTGAGAAAAAAATAGGTCTGAAAAGGAAATCCTCAGGTAATTAATTTTTCATGTCATCATCATGTCTGTTTTCTCCTGCCTTATCTAAAAGTTATTCAAAACAAAAATAATTGTTGCTATTTAAAGAGATATATAACAATGTGATTGCTAGTGTGCTTTCTACAGTAGCTTTAAGTGCATCACTTGTCTGCCCGTAGACCTAGAAAGGAAAACTGAATGCAACAGAATGCTGAACTCAGCTGGAAGTTACTCAGTTGTAGAAATCATTTAAAATTGTAATACACTTTATTTCCACATTGCCTTCTATTTGTACATTTCAGGATGTTTACAAAAAAAGAACTATAAAGGTAACTTCTTGTGTCTCTGACACAGACAAGTATCATTAGCCATTTTTAAAAGGTTAGGAAACAGAGACATCTAAGGGGGCGTCTGAAAGCAAATGTTTCAACAGAAGTTAGTATGTTGAACAGTACTAGGCATGTATTTAAGCAAAACCAAAAATTTAACAGGTTTTTGTAATTCTACTAGATGAGTACACACATGGGAATGAAGTCTATCCCTCACATGCCCCAGCTTTGGACCTTGAACACGCAATGAGGGCTCTCACACGGAGCCAACCTGGTACACAGTTTTACTGCAGCTGTAATCAGTAGGTTATGTGTATAGATAAAATAATGAAATTCTACACTGTAAACTCCATCTCTTTCTCAGGTCTTGCTGCTTACAATTTTATCTGCAGGCGTATCTGTTTGTCCACATCTCATCAGTTGTTGCAACCATAAATCTGCCGTGCTGCAAAGTGCAGATTATAGTGTGCCCAGTGAATAGAGACCTGCCTGTCTGTGCCAGTAGGTAGTCAAATGTAAATCTTCCATCTGAATGCAACAGTGTTTCTCTGGTCTAGTTATGTTTATACTTAATTAAAACCATTACTCTTTGGCTCTTTCTGTTCATTATCTCAAATATAATGATTCAAAGAATGGAGAAAGAGCTGATAAGGAGAGGAACAAAAATGGTATTTAAAACCTAGCCTGTATTTTCATATAAAAAAAAGCTTTGTTCAGATAGTAAGCAACTGGTGTGGGGTAGCTGGAGTAGGAGAGTACATATTGATGTGTTAACGGGAAAGGGCCCTTGAGGGTGCTAAGATTTCACTGATTGCAAAACTACAAGGTGAGAAGACTGCAATGAAAAACGTTGCTTTTGCCCTTTGTAGTCATTCTATTTTATGCCATCCTTAAATTATAGTTTTGAAATGATTTTGTGAGATCATTTCATAAATTTTGTTCATCTTCCAAAATCTCTTTGTTCTTTTGGAGCAGAAGCTGTCCAAATGTTATTATTTTTCTTCTTGATTTCAGCCTAATGCCAAAGTGAAAGAAGTCTGTCTGGTACACCCCATCTCACACTACTATAGTGGTGGGGCAGCTGTGGAGTCCTTTTGTGCTGTAGACAACAATTCGGTCAGCAGCTTATCCTAGTTCAGAGCAGCTTTACGCTTTTAGTGGCATTGAAACAAGGAAGGACTAAGGTTTGTTTGCTGAGCTCAACTATACTTCAAAAAGCTATAAAATACTGTTCTCAAAAGGAATTGGCTAGCTCCATTTATTTTAAGATCTGAGGTCAAAACCTGTCCAAAGCTAACAGAAAGAATCCCACAACTGTCCTTACCTATTCTGAGGCGTGGCTTAAGGAAACACTTTATAAAAGCATTAGGACAGACTGCTTTACCATGAGTGACATATCCTCTTGTACTAATCACTACTGGATGTGAGTTCAGACCATTGGACATTTATTAAAAGGACGGCTTGCACACCAAATATAGCAGCACCTGAAGTCTCTTCTTTCTATATTTTCTTCCATTTCTTATTCAACCACAAACCTTTAATCAAAACTGTTAAAATAAACTTTTTTGGCAGTTACAGGCATACATCAGGTATTTTTGTGATGGCTGAAAGCTATCTGAACAACCTTTGAGAACAGGGGCTGTTTCCAGTTCAGCTGTGAGAACAGGCAGGGGAGACACTGTCTCTCTTCATACCAGTTTTGTTCCTTCTGGAGGAGTGCAAGGCGATGGTGAGTGCCAGCGCCTACTCTCCAAAATTCCTGCAGAGTATCGGGTGGTTCTCTTTTCTTATCTTTTCCATTTTACCCAAGCCTGATGCTTGTTAGTGTTTAATGAAGCAATTTGTACAGTGTAATTGTCAACATGCAGGTAATACTATATATGAAAGAATTGTTTTAGTTATTGCATTAAATAATCTAGGATTCCATTTCTGAAGACTGTGGGCAGGCGGTGTGGGAGGTGGTTATGGGAAGGCTGTTCTTACTAAATACAGCCTTCAGCCCTGTTCCCAACCAGCAGGTTAGTTAGCCAGGATTTAGGTCCTCTTTACCAACATAAAGGAGAAAATCCCCAAATTCTCTGATAGCATTAAGTAGGACATAGATGTGAGATTCCTGTACAGGTACACAGGAACATATAGAATTAAACATGAGTAAAAATTTAGTTTGTGTAATTCATGTGATAACAGAGGAAAAGTTAATTTAGTCTACAATTGGAATTGTAAAGCTGCAGCATTAGCAGTGGCATTCTGATGTATGAATTACTGCACTGCTTTTCAACTGTTTTCAGAAGATGTGTTTCTGTCTGGGCTGAATGCCTCTTAAAAATGTCCTGAATATTTAGAATACTGCTAGTCCTCTTCAAATGCATTAAAAAAATCTATTAGTACCTAGTGTTTAGGATTATAAATTTCTTGGTTTTTAATGATCTCCACATGGAGGAGCTGTAGAGTTAGAAATGATCCAAGAAAAAAAAACAAGTTTTGAAAGAATATAGTCAGACACATCATATCTTCTCTAGGTTAACTGAGCAAAACCCAAATCTATCATAAATGCTGAGGAATGCATGTCCTTTCAGCTTTTGCTAAACATAACAAGTTCCAATAGAACTTGGAAAGATGGGTCAAGAAACTTTTTCTTTGTTAATGGCTTCTGTTCACTATATACCCAAATATGCTGATCTCAGTAAAATGCAAATGGCAGATAAGATTTGTCCATTCCCTTTGTCCTTTCTCTGTGCCTTCAGAGACTTATGTCAGATGAAAATGCTGAGAGCTACCAGCTCACACAGTAGGTGTGAAATACAGACCTTTATAGTCATTCTTCTGACTTGCTGAGCTTTCAGCAGGACTTCAGAGAGGCCCTTCCGATGTGAGCTCTTGAGCCTTAAAGCCCAAGTGCATTTAAAGGATGCTTATACTATGTTTCAAGGATAACCCAAAGATTATGGAGGATAAATGTTACGGCTAATCCTGTCAGTCCATAGGTCAGGCTATGGCGGCTGGCATGGCTCATGGAGGCATAGCTTGTGAGATCACATTTTCCATGTATTTGAATTAGTTTCTTCAAATGTAGTAATCTGAATCAGCAAAGGAGTTGTCACAACTGTGACTGTACCTTCTTGTTGTGTTTGCTGTGATAACTGTTGTTGTTTAGAGGCATGGAGCCGTGATGGTATCAGTATAGCTTTAGCCATCAGTATTTTTAGCAAAGGGGAAGTTCTGCACATGGACTGAACTCTCTGTTGGTTTCTTTCCAACTGGAATCCACCAAAATAAAAATTTCTGTTAGCTGTTTGCAGAATTGAAGTCTCTGTGGTGGGTTGACCCCAGACAGCAATGCAGTATCCATCAGATACTCGCTCCCACTCCCCAGTGGGATGGAGGAGAGAATCAGAAGAGCAAAAGAGAAAAAAATGTGGGTTGAGATAAAGACAGCTTAATAAGTGAAGAGAAAAAAAAACAAAAACAAAAACAAGTGATGCAAAGACATTCACTCTACACCTCTCACAAGCAGGCTGATGCCCAGCCAGTCTCCAAGCAACAGCTATCCAGAAGGACTATCCCCAGTTTTATTGCTGTGTGCAATGTCTTATGGTATGGAATATCCCTTAGGTCCCTTTGGTCAGCTGAGGTCAGCTGTCCTGGCTGTGTCCCTTCCCAATCTCTTGCCCAGCCCAAGCCTACTTGCTGGAGAGGGAGCAGAGTGAGAAACAGAGAAGGCCTTAATGCTGTTTAGCAATAGCTAAAACATCCGTGTGTTATTAGCACTGTTCTAGTCACAAATTCAAAACACAGCACCATATGGGCTGCTATAAAAAAAATAATTCCATCCCAGCCAGACTCAGCACAATCTCCTACGCCATAAAGTCCCTGGTTTTCCATTCCTGGTTTCCTTTTTCTGGAACAATATGTTGATTCCTGTTTCAGTTTTCCTGCTATATTTAAAAAGTGTAATTGAAATGAATGTTTATTGCATAGCAAGTGCTAGAAACATCTTACTGTGCTTGGAGCCAGTGCTAAAACTCACAAAATTGACAGGCACTGATAAACTCATACAAGAGTTTACACAATATCCTTTCTTAGTCAAGGTAGATCCATCTATTCTCTCTCCACACACATATTTGCACCCATTATTTCAACAAATCTACAAATAAACCCACTAATATTAATGAACTATAATGGGAGAAAAGCTTTCAATGCTTATTTTATTATATATACATTTGTGTATGTGTACACATCTATACTTTGTTGGTACAGCTTCATCTATTTACAGAACAGCTTTAAGCTTTATGGAAATGATCCTGAAAATGAACAAAGACCAGAATTATCACTGATATAAAAAATGGACTTTTGAAAGTTTGTCTATTCTTACCAGGACTACATTAGAGAAAAACGGGAAGGAAAAGGATATCTAAGTTGCTTTGACTGCTTAAATTAAAAAGTAGAAACAATAATTGCTGCATCTTCCTTGAAAAAATACTGTTGATTCTATCAGTTCAGATCAGATGTGGTTTACAGAAGCCTCAAAAAAAGTGGTCAGCAGCTAGGAAAGAATGTCTTTCTAATATACCACTTCCTGGACCATACACACTCTGTCTTCAACTCCATTCATGTTCATCCTTTATCACTCTGCAACCACAACAAGGTGTGGAAGAAATTCACCACTGATCTAGTCAGTATTTGAAATGTTCATAACCATCAGCTGATCTTGGTTCCATTCACCTATGTAGGAGCAATTAAAATTTTTGCTACCTGTAAAGGAAGTAATTAAATGGAGACCACTGTGTATACCTCAGAATAAATGCCTAAGTTATTTAAATTTCCCACTAAGAAAAAAAATCTTACCTTTATGAAAAGGTGAATTACACCTAGAAGTGGGCTGAATCTCATCTTACTCTTGTATGCCTGTAGTAACTCTACCACTATTGCCTTAATGCAAAGAATTTTCAGCTAGTCATCTGAATAAGCATACGGGAATATTTTACTGCACTGCTTTAATGAGAGATCAGGCATTCATGACAGCTGAATGAATTTTTTGATTGAAGCTTTAAGCTTAGTGCTTATGGTAAACAGCACTACCCATAAGACAGTCCCTTGTTTTCTAGTGATACATGTCTGATGATTTCATGTAATGTGTCAGATTCTTCCTTCTCACAGATACGCATGACTTGCCATTACTCTGGGTAGACTCCAGTCTAATGGTAGGCAGTAATTTACAGTGGCATCTTTTTATTATTTTACTCATATTATTCCTCTGTAAGAGAGCAATCCTTTGTCTGATTGTATTTCTGAAACTTTTTTGGTCAGACAGACAGGCTCTTGCATTGCTCTAAGCTATGAAAGTCTTAGCAGACTAAGATGGCAATTAGTCAACAGTTGTTTCCCCTGGCTGCCAAAAGAACTTGAGCATACCCTGAACATAGTGAATCTGTGTTAATAAATCAAGCAGCCAGCCTGCTCAAATAAAACCACAGGACAATGAAATGATTGTGCTTTGAGAATCTGTGATTGAGATAGGGAAGTGATAACTTCCATTACAGCCAAAATTAAATTATAATATGTAAAAATTGGATTCTGAGGTTAATTTCTTCCTGATATAGAAAAAATCAGTATGAAATACGTATTATGGTATGGTATCCTTCTGTTTTACCTGATTTTTCTTCCAAAATTATGTTGGTTTTTTTTTAATAAAATATAGCCTTTGTATTCTGCGGAAGCTAAATCTTAAAGAAGAAAAAACCCCAGACTTCTTTGTATCTATCAAATCCCATCTCTTCTTTGGTGATCCTGTAGCATTATCAGATGCAAACATGCAGGGACCAAAATCTTAGGATCTGCTTAGATTGGGATATGTTTTCCATCAACTGTTGTGTAGTAACTCATCTTTATCATGATATCTTCATTTAACTTCCTTTATAGAAAAGGATAATCAAGTTTAGTTAGCAATGGCAATTATTTATACTTGTCTTTGAATTGTTTCAAAATCAAGGCAAACTTTTGTTAAGGTTGGTTCGCCATACTTTCACAATAAAATTGAGAGGAGGCATCTCAAATTTTCCTATTCTCATTTGAATTCAGACGGTCTCCTCTTGCCAAGGCAAAGTACGCTGTAAACTCCATTTGGCACGGAAGGTTTCTGTCTACTGTTATACATGTGGTCCACAGTATTATCTAAAGAAAGAAGAGGGATTTCCTCATGATTTCAGAAACATTCCTAATGGTCATGCTCCATCACTGACTTGGATCTCCTTGGGTTAATTAAAACCACTTATATTTTTCTGAAAACACTGCTGTCCTTGCCTGCCAAGATAAAGCAATGCTCTGAAGGTCTGAAAACACATTCTTCTTTTCTGACTGCAAGCTAGAATGTGTTCAATAAGCAGCTAGCTAATAGATGAACAACTGATGGCTGCCAGGTATGAGCTGGGAGCCAACAGGGTTATACCTCTGCTAAAGAGAAACTACACCTTGGCAGTAAAGAATTTCAGGATATTTTAACCAAAATATTGCCGACATAATGGAACAAGTAAATGAAGAATAACACTGCAAGTAAAAACTGTGGAATTCATAGGTGAGGAAGGTAATCAGTAATATTAGGGCTATAAATGATGGATAAAATGAGTAAGCTGTTAGATTCACTCATAGATAACCATTGTATGAAGAAGAAATGTTCACTTAATTTACTAGCGTTTCAGGAATTTAGTTCTTAAAGGAAATGTCTGAGCATCTGCAAATGGGAACCTCAGCATGAACTGAAGTTTGCTATAAAATAACCTTACCATTTAGTCTTGTAAGGTGCTCTTCTTTTATTAGCTTATTAGTGCAGTCATACAGTTTCTGTTGTTCTGTGATTAATTTAAAGTCATCATTTGTTTGTTTCTTGCTTATTTAGGTTTCATGATACTGATTTTCATTTGGATACTGTTTTGCCAAATTCAGTTGTCAGTTTTGTCCAGTTTGTGAAACAACTGAACACTGTTAAAGACTCAGTGAAGAGATAATCTGGTGCCTTTAATTCTTATTTATTTAACTAATATGAATTTAACTCCAGGTCAGAACTAACTAAAAATTTTTGTTAACCGATGACTTTTCTTCAATCTCCTTTCAAATAATTATGCCTCCATGTAAAATAGTAAACAGATCTCAGTGCACAGAAACCATCACCACATTTTAAATTAACTAGCCTCTTCCAGAGAAATTCCAGAAGGCTATGGAATATTCTTCTGAAATGTTGTGCACAGGCAGAGGGATACAGAAAAGTTGGTATTGGTGCCACTACCTGTGTGACAACTTTTTGTTGCTATGTAAAAGGACTTCAGCATTAGGGCTGTTGGCTTACTGTCTTTTGTAAATACTAGATTCACAGAATTTAAAAGGAAATAAAGTTACAAGTTACTTGCCTGAAGCTTATTTATCTAGGTGTGAAAGTGAGGTGCCGGAAAAAAACCCACTGGCACAGTAAAAATGGTATTGAACTTGGAGCTAGGGGTATGACTGCCATATTTGTTAATGCACTTAGTCTTTTGTTAATGCACTTAGTCTTTCAGCAGGTATCTTCAGCAAAATGGTGTACAGCTACAGCCTGTACATGATTTTATTTCATTAGTAAACAGTACATGAGCAGGCTAGTCTGTTTTAATTATGGTAAGAACAGCATATTAATCATGTGTGGACCTATACACTGAAAATGTCTGGTTTACATACATTCATGGTATTTATTTACTTGCAGGGAACACCTGGAATGCTAGTCCCATTAAAAACAAACAAAAGAAACTCCACAACCTCCCACCTCTGATAGTAAATGCATCTTAACATCATCCATTTATTTGGGCTGGTAAGTTTTAAAGGAACTCTGGAAGTAGAGTGCTTAATGTAATTCTTTCTTCAGGTCTTGCAGCAAATATATATTCACTTCTGGTGTATATGTAAAAGTAGAAAGTGAGTTTATAATACACATGCCTGTTCCTGTTCTTTTAACAAAGTGCAAACTCACTCTAGAGAACTGCTGTGAGGTACAGTGTGCCAGTGACACAGTTTCCAAGGAAGCCTGTGTGCAGACTGTTTAAGCTAAAAGGAGTATTGTGACAGAGGGACTGATTCTACACATGTCCCTACAGTTCTGTTTAAATCAAGTCCACCTTTTCTATCCTTGGAATCTTACCTGATGCAGTGAGTCACTCTCCATCAGCAGGCTTGCTTGACTGCTGCAGACCAATACTCACAGACATTAATTTGAAATGTAAGCAGCTGTTCACTTCACTGATGCAGGATCTGTTTCAATTCACTCTGTCTAAGCATTTGCACAGAGAACAACGTCCTGATGTCTACACGTATGACTAACAGATAGCTGGTATTCTTATATGGAGCCACACTTGTAGGTGGTCAAGGGAATTCATTGATCATTTATTATTTGAAATTTAAATTAACTTTTCACATTTTATATATAAAATTAACTTTTT
Source organism: Athene cunicularia (assembly GCF_003259725.1). Classification (NCBI taxonomy): domain Eukaryota; kingdom Metazoa; phylum Chordata; class Aves; order Strigiformes; family Strigidae; genus Athene; species Athene cunicularia. Next base: position 15,941,991 of record NW_020799098.1, on the reverse strand, counting down.
ATTCTGTGAGGAAAAAAACTATAAATGAACAGGAGCCTCACAATGTCACATAGACGACACCACAAGCAAACTGCAGTTTGCAAATAATGCACCAATGCAACTAATAGTTCAATTGATAATAATTTCCTATATAAATATATATATATATATATATATATATAATTTGAGGATAACGTATAAGCAGCAATAAGGACTAACTTAGAAAATACTGCACTTCTTCCACATCAATGAATCATAGTTAGGAATAGGGATGAAACCTTTTCCTCTCTTTGCTTGAACAGCAGAAAGACACCAGCTAGATTTAATTATAACTAATGAAAATTTTTAAATGCTGATTAACTCTCTCAAGTTTCAGTGAAAAGGCACCAGGAGTATGTCTGTATTAAGATTTTCATTACAAAACTCACATTGGGATCTGGGCTTCCATGTTTTTAATTCTCAATGATTGCTTTTATTTGCTAGTGTTGCCAATGTTTTCGGTGCCTTCCTATTTTAATAACTAAACAGCTCCCCATAAATTTGGGTCTTGCCATAGGTTGCATGGATTGAATTGTATTTCAATTACTAGTCTGCGCTTTTTGCTCTGCAGCAAAATGGTCTGCAGTTTACAAGCAAACAGTGTTTAAGCTCAGCAGAGGGCAAGACCAAGGTATTTTTTTAAATGTACATGATAGAAAGAAAAAAAAAAACCCAAACCAACTTTCTTCAAAATCATATTGCAAACAAGTTTTTGCCACAATTTTTTGTTGGCAATTAAGTGCTAATCAAGCACTTAAGAAATGAAGGTTCTACTTTAATTGTGTGTGTTTTCTTTTCAAGATGAAAGTTGAAGAAAACAAATGTTCTGATCACCTGATCAGGCAGCTTCCAGCTGGATTATTGGGGTACAGTATGAATATGCACTATATGCCCAGGTAGGTAAAAGGCATCCATAAAACATCAGCTCATGTCTAATTAAAACAAACCAGAAAGATATTCTGGGGGCATGTCAATAAAACTGCAGGGTATCCAAGCCAGCCTCTATAGACTAAGAATCTATGCACCTAAGTGGGTAAATCTTGGTTTACTGGAATTTTGAAATCATCTAAGCAGGTTAGGCAAAAGGTTCAGCTGAGTCAAGACAGATCATTTCAAAGATGTAACTGCTCCTTATCAGCAAGCACTTGCAGAATTCTCTACAGAAGTTTCTGCATACTAAAGATGGGAAGAGCTAACGTGTCCAGTCTGCCACAACCTCAGGGAGGGAATATCGAAGCAGCAGAAAGGCAAATCTTCTCTTGTGCAGCCTTTTCTCTCCCTGTCTCCCCTGTTTTTATGAAGCAGAAAGACTACGCTGAAATGGTCCATCGACAATAGGGCAGCTGAACTGAGACTGACAATGAAACCTATGTTGTGAAGCAAAGCTGTCAAAATAGGGAATTTTGGAAATGATGAATGGCTGAGGGCTTAATTCTTTTCAATACATTGTGATTAGTTTCACCAGTAAATGGTATCTTGTAGACATCAACAAAAATTAATTGCAACATCAATACAAGAATATTCCCTTTCCAGGTAAAGAATATCTGTCATCTCCTAGTGATTATCTCTGCAAAAGTCTGTGGGACAGGAACATTACTGCAAACCTTGTGCTTGGTGCTGTTACCTGTGGTTCCTTACATATTTTGTAACCTTCCTCTCTTCCCTATTTGTCGATCTTTGTCAGCCACAGTAGAGAGGTGTGTGTTAGTGGCTTGGGGGGGTGGGGGTGGGTTGGTGATATGCCAGAGCCAACGCCCTGATCTGTCGCAAAAAATCCATCTCTGTAGAATCATAGAATCACTGATTGATTTGAGTTGGAAGAGGCCGTAAATATAATCTAGTTCCAACCCCCTGCCATGGGCAGGGACACCTTCCACTAGCCCAGGTTGCTCAAAGCCCCGTCCAACCTGGCCTTGAACACTGCCAGGGAGGGGACAGCCACAGCTTCTCTGGGCAACCTGTGCCAGTGTCTCACCACTCTCACAATAAAGAATTTCTTCCTTATGTATAATCTAAATCTACCCTCTTTCAGTTTAAAACTGTTACCCCTCATCCTATCCCTACACTCCCTGATCAGGAGTCCCTCCCCATCTTTCCTGTAGCCCCCTTTAAGTACTGGAAGGCCACTATAAGGTCTCCCCAGAACCTTCTCTTCTCCAGGCTGAACAACCCCAGCTTCCTCAGCCTGTCCTCATAAGGGAGGTGCTGCAGACCCCTGATCATCTTCATGGCTCCCCTCTGGACCCACTTGAGCAGGTCCATATTCTTCTTATGTTGGTGCCCCCAGAGCTGAACACAGCACTCCAGGTGGGGTCTTAAGAACAGAGTAGAGGGGGAGAATCACCTCCCTCGACCTGCTGACCACATTATAGTATGCTTACACAATGTAATGGGGCATGATAAAAACCATACCTGAATTCGTGCCAGAACCTGCGGTAATATAGCCACTTTGGCTTGAAGCTGTCCTCAAAGAAATTAGACCTAATGAGAGGCTCATTAGCTAGGGCACATAACCACATGGATGCAGCTGCAGTTTTGAGGATCCCTGCTAAATGGTAATACTCCAGATGATACTGTGCCTGCTATGTGGTGTTAGTTTAGGATTCCTGAGCAAGATAGTCCCTTCCTTACTTAACTCTCATTATCCTTCTCCTCTGATTCCCATCCAACCTGACACATTGTTAAACATTTTCTGATCCCTGAGCCAGTGCTAACCACAAATCTTTCACACTTAGTGGACTGTTGCAAATAGTTTAATACTAATTCATGCCAATCAAAGGCACACAGGGCAGATCTAATGGCTCAACTCGATCAGAAAGCATTAAAGGAACATACATAGATAGATTAGGAGACAGTCCTGGTATGCAGATCAGACTCTTAGTATTTCAGGTAAGTGAATCCCATTCCCTGCATGTCTGTCATGTACTCATTGCAGAATTACAGTTTTTCTTCCTTTTTTGGCTTCTGATTTTACAGAAAGTTAACAGTCTCCTCATTGCCGAACCAGTCCAGACAATGCCTTGCCAATAGCTTTGTCCCTTTGTCTCATTCCATTTATATCTGATGGGAAAGAGACAAAGAGGAAGACCTGCCTATATCTTACACCAGTTTTTACTTTCATCTCTTCCTGCATCCCACCTTTTATTCTTGTATTTCCCAAGCATATAACAAATGTCCCACTTATATTTCTCCAGCAAAAACACTTGAAGCAACTGAGCAACAAAGGTAGTAACTGCTCTATTTATTCTTTAAGGGGTGCCTATTCTTAGCTCTGAATGCATTTTTATATTTGTCTAATGCTTGTTCTTTCCCTGTCATTATCTTTTTCAGGTTAATATGCATTAGACATGGTCCCATAATGAAAACTCATGATGTAACCCACTTCTTTACATACACAGAAGCTGGCAGAGAGGGAGGAGCATAGATCAGTCCTGTGAAATTGATCTCAGCTCTTAGAGCCCATAGAGTCACTAATTCTGAGGGTGTTTGAATTTGTTTCCGAACTTTGTGCTTATGACCATCTCAACATAATGAACACTGTCCTTAATATAGAATAATGATTTCTTTTGATTTTTAAATGTTCTCCAATACATTTTTTTTTTTTTTTTTTTTTTTTTTTTTGTGACAGGAGGTAACAAAATGCTCAAAAGGTAACTTTGAAATGCTTTGTGAAATGCTTTTCACTTCACACTATTTCCCAAATTCTGCTGAACACGGTGGTAGTGCAACGTTGAGGGTATTTCAGGATACATCCCTTGGTGTCTGGGAAAAGCTCTTTTAGAGAAGCTCATGATCTAATCAAGTTCTTATCATTGTTCCTAAAGAGGGAAGGACTTGGCTAAAGTAACATCTAATTTACACATACACACCTTGTCACCCCACCATAGCTGTGGGGGTTTTTTGTGCCAAGAATGAGAACTGGCACTTTTCCAAGGAGGTGTGTCAGAGGCAAACGAACAGGGCACTGAAGTATCCTATTGTGTTTTAAGTCTTGCTGGAGACCTGAAGGTGTGTCTCTGCCTTTATAAATACCATGCTGTTTTTACAACTAGCTCTGATTCTTTTGAAAGAGAGGAGTTGCATCAGGAGGTGCATTTGGATATCTCCAAGCCCGTGCAAGGTATGTCTTTTAGTTATCTTACTTTTGCACTGTTCCACTTGCAACAGGTTACTGTCACACCATTATTTATTCTAATGTTATTAGGTGCTGTATTTGCAACAGAACTGTAAATACTATATGATGTTCTCTAAAGAGGGTTTTCTGGAATGAAAATCTCTGTGTATAGTATAAGACATGAAGCAAGTCAAGTAAGAACTATGTAGAAGTAGGACTTGCTCACATCTGCTGCTACCTATGTATTCTAGATTCTAAATTTAAGTAACTAAAGATATTTGCAGATAGTTGAGTGTGGAAATAGGTTCCTTATTAATGTGCCTACACATGAATTTCTGCTTTCTAACACAGAAATTTGACTACAGAAATTACAATAATGGAAACATCAGAAAAATACATTTAAGGATTTAACCAATTAAATGGCAGATTTAAACCCTCCACTTCAGTATGTTCTGATCCTGAAGGCTACTTCATAAAGAGAAGCACCTACAGAAAGAAAGGTACTCTGTGCTAATGCATGGATCAGCTTGATAATAATTTGCTGACTAGCTACATTTCAAAACTGAAGTTGGATATTTGTCCCTTGAATTTGGCAGCTTTAGACACAGACCAGTACACTGCAGGTGTCTTCAAAAGCAAAAAGATAGTTCTGTTTGTTTAGCAGTCAAGGCAGCAAAGAATGCATCGTTACTTTTTGGTATCTGGAAAGACTATTATTATTTTTTTTTTCAACAGAAAACTGAAATACTGACATAACCAGTAAATTAAAACAACTTTCAGGATGCCTAAGAAATAATTTTGCTCAGCTTGAACCAAATGGTTTCCTTTCTGTCTGACATATTTTTGAAGAATAGCCAGAGGTTGGAGTCAAAAATCACTTATGTGCCATTTACAAAATGGGAGATCATGGGAACAACTGCTTTATATATTATAACTTAAGATATCCAGCCGAGATTAACAAATCCCAGGTTCAAATTCCTTCTCTGACTGCAGAAGAGATTTTAATTAAAGTAACTCACTCACTGGGCAGCAGCACGACCTCGGAGTCACTCTTTTGTGTTCCACATTGCATAGATAATTATGTCATTGGATCAGAAAGACTTACTCCATAGCCATTTACAGTTCTCAAGGATAATACATAATGGTTCTAGAAACCAGGTATTATCCACACAAAGGACAGAAGATTTTGCTGTTAATATTATTTTAATAGGTACCAAAGAGCAGTGCAATACCATGTCTGAAATACTGCAACTGTAAAATGGAGTGAAATTGAGTGAAAATGTTTTTATATTTTTTGGTTTTTTCTTTGTTTTGAAAGCAGATAACAAGCAAAACGAGACCATGAGGATCAAAAGCTTTGGACTTCTCTGTATGTTGATTCTGGTCTCCCAGTTTCTACTAGCCAACTGTGAAAGACCAAAGGAAAGAAAAAAGGGAAGACAAGGTATAGAAAACAGTGGAAAAAAAACGGAATCTAATCAAGAAAATGGAAAAGGGCTGAAGTCAAAAGGAGGAAAAGCATCTCCAAAAGGCAAGTTTAAAACCAAAGAAAATGCTGAGTGTACCTGGGCAGTGACTGCAATGAATGCTGCTACAATGCACGTAGAGTGCAAGCATGGTGACAGAGAGTTCTGGTGCGAATTCTCTGGAGACCCTTCCACCTGTCCACAGTATGCAGCAAACCAGAAATCCTACTGGAAGCAAGTTTCCCGATCCCTAAAGAAGCAGAAGCAGATCTGTCAAGACCCCAAAAGTGTCCTAAAATCTAAAGTATGTAGGAAAGGCCCACGAAGTGCTCATCTCAAGTTGACTGTCTCAAGCCTACTAACATCAGTGGGTCCTGCAAAAGGTAACACAACTCATCATGCAAAAGAAGTTGTTCAGACTCCAGCAGCTGCCTCTGTGACCAAAAAAAAGCTTGAACACAGTCCTCAAGACTGTGTTGAAGACATAGATTATATTGATCAGAAAAAGGTGGCTGAGGAATACTGTCCAGAAAGCTTGCTTTCTTTCTGCAACTTCTTTATCACAATGGTGCAAGACAAAAAATGCTGAGCAAGTGATTCTAAAGCTCTGTATCATGAAAGTTCAGTCTCATCTAAGTTACTGCAAACTATTTCAGGTTTTATTCTCATGTTTTATAGTGTATATAAGAAAAAAAAGGCATTTATTTTTCTGATCTTGTATATACACACAGAGTACACTTGACATAGCTGAGGATGATACAGATTTTATTTACACTTAGATTGCTACACAGGTGTTACCAATGGACGTTATATACTCTACACAGAAGTATGTAGGTAGTCTCCTTGTCCCTCTTTGAGCTGTGCTAGCCAAAGTGATAAATTCAGTGCTGTGCACTTCTTGGTTATGTACAACACTTTTGACCTAAAAATTATTGAGAAAAATAAACTTCAAAATACATGCAAAATATTCTCTCTCTCTGTGTTTAACTAGATTTCTCTATAAGTGCTAAGCCTTTGTCAAAGATTGATAGTTCACAGGATCTAAGTAAAGTGTTGCTTATTAGCAGTTCTAAAAAAATGCAGCTTTGCAGACTTCACCTTTCTCAATCAGTGCAAGCAACATTTGATAGGGAACATTAGTTTTTCATCACATGATAATGAAGGGCAACAAGATTTTCAGATGTTTCCATCATTTGCAAAGCTTCAGATTTCCAATCTCATCAAATGTTGTCAGAAAACTTTGCAAATTTCAATTCTTTCTTTTCTTCTGTAGTATGAAGCACGTTGCACTCATTTTCTGGTGGGTAGACAGAGACACAGAGATAAAATGACTTATGCAAGTTCATACATAGGCCCAGGACTGGGCCCCTTACTCAAGCAGCTGAAGCACTTGTGCTCAATACAGTATATTCTTTTGAGGTTCCATTTTCTGTTATTTTTATGTATGGATAACACTAATAAAATACTTTCCTATGGATTAGACTTCATCTGTATTTTAAAAAGGGAAATCCAAACTCTACAAGAATAGAGATTTTAGAAAATGTAAAGCTAAATAATCACAACTGGGTTTTGTTACTATTTGAAACTCCTGCTGGAAGAAATGTAATATGCAAGTTACACTTTCTGATGGCACATGGTTGGGAAGGATGGTCTCCTACTACAGTAGTCCACTTGAGGAAACTTGAACTTTCATGAAATACAATTTTCCTGAACATTTCTAGCAAATTAAGATACTATTTCTGAGTTTTGAGAGAATATAGGCAGTTCCCTTCTAAAATTATCTCACAACTAGACTATTTGAGAAAATATTTTAGTATGTTATAACTCTCCTCCTGCAACTTTCCTCTTTTCCTTCATTATCACATATACTCACTTTTTCATTAAATGAGCATGTATGGGGAGGGCATTTTAATACTTCCGTGTCTTGTTGCTACAGCAATAAAGGCCATTGCTGTTATTTAGTATCTACTACTTTCTTTGCAATGAAGAATCAACTTAGCAAAAATACTTAAATTTAGGTGAAAGTTCTTAATAAGGGAGGAAAGTGCTACTAACCACACTTTTTTTTTTTTTTAATTTTAGTAGGAATCAAGACTTCTTACATGGGGTTGAAATTATTTTGGCAGAGTTGGAAAGAAGGCACAGTATCAGCTCCAGCATTACCCACAGTATTTCAAAGAGGACATCATTCTGGAGACTCTCATAAGCACTTCATATGATAGTCATTTACATTTTTTTGCTACTTACAACATGGCAATCTCTATGTGACTAGTACATTGAATGTAGGATGTTGTTATTAGTCAGGTAAACTGTTTCTGAGAAGGATTCATCTGTAGTTTACCAAGTCTAAATGGCAAAAAAAAGAAGAATCTTCTTACTGAAGTTCCAGCCTCTGCATGCTCTGTGGAAACACTGGGTATTACCAGACTATGCAGGATAAATTCTGTTAGACTGATGCCCACAGCAAAGCAAACTTCCAGTAAAAAGGTGTGTCAGTACTAACTCTTGTGGAGGCTGGAAGACCCTGTCATTCTGGTGCCCAGCAGGGTGGAAAACTAGCTACCGGGTCCTTATTATTAAGGTAGATATGTAAGTATGGAAAGTGCAGGTGAGTTCCAGCTGCTAGACACTTTGTGTGTTGGCCTGCAGCACTTCACATTAGGACATCGTTGAGATAAGAAAGTAAAAAGATGCAGAGGAAGGATTAGGAGCACATATTTGGCTCAAGCAATCATACACTCTTGCAATTAATTATGAATATCTAATCCAGTATACAGACATCTGTATAATAGTCCCATATCACAACCACAGCACTGGGCAGGCTTGGTTTAAGAGGCTCAGTTGCTCCAGATGTTTTGGAAAATGTCCAATCCTAACTACCCTTAGCTGCTGTTACCCGCAGGAGTACTACCGTAAGTACTTTGTTGCCTGAAGCGTGACCCACCTGGCTCTGAGTTGCCAGGAGGCACTGCTCTCCAGGTGGCAGCAGGCCAGCCAGGCACACCGAGTTTTCAGTGACATATCCCAGAGCAAATTCCAGCTTGGGATTCCAGAGCTGTGAGTTACATCTCCATGTGCAGGACTGTCAGCACCTGGACCCACATGTGGGAGCTGCACACTCCTCTCCAGGGATGAATTACATTTCTGATGCTTCATCTTCTTATTTTCTTTTGGGACTGACTTTTATCTTCACATGTGGCTCTTTGCAGGAAGAAAACGATGCTCAATCTCAAGAGTTCCTGGGTGCATTCACCTATGATGCATGCAGTTGTGCCAGTATCCTACAAGGACAGTTTGGAGCATCGGTAGAAAAAAGATTATCTCCATGCAGCCTTTTTCCTTGGAAGGTGGGCTAATGTGAGAGTGCAGATCTCAAAATTGTGTCACCCAAAGGATAAGATTTTTAACGTCCATGGATATGTAGCTCTGGGTGCTCTTCAGAAGGGTACATTTCAGAATAGCGGGGTCTGAGGCAAATATATCTGGAGTTTAACTACATGAACAGCCTTTTCCATAATTGCACAGACCACAGGTCTATGGCTAAGTGCATCTAAGTTCTCATTGCACTTACCAAGCCTTGTGTTTCAGTCCTACATCTACAGAGCAATCACTTGACAGTAATTACATAAAAGTTGCTTTCTTTTGGGCATTTACAGAGCCAGTTAGGTCAGTATAACTTTGGTACTTCTGTAGTCAAGCTCCTTAGGATAACTAACACATTTCCTGGCATTCTTCGTCCTAGGATCTGTGGTCATTATGAAAAAGTGCACAGCCAAGCTCTATTCTGTGCCTCTCTTCCCTAGGTGTGCCAGTTGTCATTGTGTCAGAACTTCATGTTTGAATAACTTGGAATAATGGTGGTAGTGACTTTTCTAACACATTTCTATAGTAGGTCCTGTAGGAACACAGTGAAGGAAAACAATGAATAGATTTGTCTGTGCAGTCCAAGTCCTCTGTCCTACCATTCTGAAAACATAAAGATCTCTGCTTTCATAGCATCAACCTGAATTATGGAAAATCAGCTCCATTTTACACTTGAGGAAATGAGGTATAGGAAAACTGGATGACGTTGACAGTCATGGGGAGAAATTCAGTGACTGAATCAGGAACCAAACAGAGGTCTTCAGAGTTCCAGTGGTCCTCTTTACATGCCTCATGATTAGATTATTCTGCACAAGGACTACATGTATTTGTTCTTGAAAACATCCAGCTAACTTTTGGGTATTTTAAAATTATTAGGACTATCTTTGGGAAAAAGTAGTTTACTTTCTAGGCAATATAGTTTGTTTCTCCAGACAACCCTGGATATTATAATTTGAGTATTTACTTGGAAAGAAGGACAGGGCTTTTGAAGATAGAAAACTCATTCTAGCTTCAGAGATAAAGAAGCTCTAGGGAGTTTCCCTGCTCTCACGATATGGAATACTTATACATTTGGTAACTGCTTAAGACTATGGATGATCTTTTTAGGCAGATGCAACCCCCACATACTCCCACAAGTTCTCAAACTCTCACCAAGATTTGGAGAATCAAAAAAAATTTTTTTTTTTTAAAAGGGGAGAGAAAAATTTTAAAGTAAGAGTTTTTCCAAAGGTATCTCCTAATATATGACAGTCATACCTAGAAAATTTTAGGTGTATCCTTATAATCACTGGGAAACGGGGAGTCACTGTTAATGCCCAGCAAATAGCTCTGGTAATGCAGTACTACTTAAGAATCTGTAAATTTTCAGCTCCTTTAACTTTAAAGTTTTTATTCTTTTATTATTTTCTGCAGTGTATTTCCTACTCACTTTCACACACAATTTCATTTGAATGAGTTTCCGTTCCTTTACAACCTTCTTTATTCATTTACCACTTTGGCGACAGTACACATTACATATCTAATCTCCTATGTTGCATGACTACTTGTAGGAGAATAGAACTGAGTGACTCAACCTTCCTGCTTCCAGGACAGCCCTACCCTCCTCTTCCCCTGAGGGGGCCAATGAGTACCTACCGCCTGATATCACCTCACCTCAATTTGACCAACCATAGCAGAGACTGAGGGTTCAGACAAGATACATTTTACACAGCCGTGCTCAATCCATGTAGACATAGTTGAACCTAGATAATAAAATCCACTCCCTTTTCCACCTTTACCTTATTTTTTCTTTCTGATACTGCCCTGAGCAAGGCAGCTCAATACTTGTTGGTAGCTGCTGCACCTCACCCATGCCTTTGCCTGGTTTTCATTCCATTTCAATACATTATATTGTTTGTTCCTCTAGGGTATTTCCAAGAGTGATACCACTTTGATTAGCATGCTTGGGAATTGATCAAATGGAAAAATCCAGCTTCAAGGATGGGAAGTTCATCAGGTTCCAGCCTGCAGAGGTTACTCACAATCTTGTCACTAGGGTGGTACCATCCCATCACTGGCTCTAGCTTGCATGGCTCCTGTCTTTTAGCACCATAAATAGTATAACAATTCTCAAGACCACTGTAGGTATTCCTGTGTATTCCTTGAAAGAGCAGGGGAACTTTAAAGCCCAGCTGCAGTCATCACCTCTCTTCAAAGAGCGTGAGAGGAGAAAGAAGGAGAGTGCAAGATTCCTCAAACGATCCTAGAGTTACCAGACGCTAAACACCTAGAGTTTTCGAAAGGATATCCAAGTGCCTCACTTGCTCTTTCCATTGGCATTGCTACTGTGAGATAACATAGGGTCACACATAAAGAGAGAGGATTGGCCGTGTCACAAAGCTTTTTACCTGTTTGCAAAGCTACTACTATCAGAAAAGGATGCGTTGGGGCCTAGCTTATCTCTTTAACAAGGATTCATGTAACAGGTTTCTCCAGAAACTTGCTCCTATCCATATAAAGTGTGTGTTTTATTCAACTACTAGAACTTCTTTCAGAGCTGCTTATTGATCTCACTAGAAATAGGTGTTTTAATACAAAGAAGTGATAATGAGTAGGTGGAAGACCTGTGAAGACTTCCCACGAAGTTGTTGTTATATGGCTGCCTCAGTCACTGATCATACCAGGGCCCCATGTAGAAATGATAGACTCTAATTAACCTGAAGCTCCCAGTGGACCATGGAAGTCTCACTCTGATTTCCAGGCAACAAACAGACACATCAAAGAGACTTTGTTATATAATGAGAGCCTGCAACATGTTGAAAACTGTCTTTGAGTGTGCACATATAAGCACTCTGTGGTGCTTTGTGCATACCAAGGAAAAGGAGAATTGTTCCAGTCAGCCAGAGTGCTTGATGTTAAGATGAATCTTAAAATTCAGAAATTACATTATCTGTAACAGGAATGTATCCTATACTTCTGTAATACGTGCACTAATTATATGTAATGAGTATGCTTAGATAATAGAATGCTACTTAAATAATATGATTCACCTTTACATCTGTTGCCTGAAGGTGATGTGGTTTCTAAAGTCACTTTAGGGGTGGTATGATTCCCTGGAAAATCTTGGACTGCTTTTGGGCTATTCCACAGCAGCTGAATCTCTACAGATGTACGTGCCATGGCAGCTCTGTTCCTACTCCTTGTTCCACAGGGCTCTCCAAAGGATGGCTGCAGTCCTTCCTTGCAGGGCAAGCTTTCAGGGAATTTTGTGTCTTGTCTCTTATGAGTGCAGGTATGAACATGGTCTTTGGTCTGTATGTGTGGCAGCCTATAGACCTTGGTCTCCTATAGGAAGGACTCCAGTTAAACGTTGATCTCAGAGACTCTATATTCCTTACTTACATGTGCAAATAACACAGAAGTGAACTAAAGAGGTCAGTTTGTGGACAGAGAAAAGTTGGGACATAAGGGATGCTGGTTTGTGTGAGATTTCAGATGACTTCTTGTTTTTGAAAAAATCCTCACAAAAAGCATTAGGGGCTGCATGAGTTGCTGCAGATGGAGTGTTTAGGTTAACAACATTCCACTTGGGTTAACAATCAGGTTGCTGGTGGTACAGGGTCGTTAGAGCTCCCAGGTTATTATCACTGTAAGAGTGAAGATGTTAGCTGATGCTGTCCTGGCTAATGTCCAGCCAGGTAATTACACTCTGCTGCCTGAACTCTTCTTAAAATTTCAATCAAATACAGCTTTCTTCACCTTAAAGTACTTTGTGCTCTGAACACTAACACTTAGATGTGTCTGATTTTACTAGGCAGGGGACAAGGAGGATATTTACTGAAGTCCCCCCAAGCCTGAAGGAGGACCAGTTCTTAAGGTAATTTCCAACTGTTATTTACACAGAGAGCAAAAGGAAAATCAAAACTGAGGGTGTAAAAACAAAAGGAGGAAAACTGCTGTTTTCAGAGAGGTAATGTTCACAGTTAGAATCAAAGTCTTCTTATTCAGTGTTTTTATCTTGAAAGTCCTTGTGCTTGATATTTCATTTATACTACAACCCACAGAATCCTATGAAAATGTATCTTAGCTTTCATTCAAATAAAGAAATAGTCCAGCCCTTCCAATATGAACAAGGCTTAAAAATACAGAGAAGTCCACATTAGCAGTTCAAAAACCAAATACAAAGACCCCCCTATTTGTTACTTCCTTAAAATTTGCATTCAAACTTAATCTCATAAGGATGACCCATGACTTTTAAGTGCTTTGAATTGGTAAAATAGATGAAGAGGTTCCTGGCAATAGAAATTACATTTGTAAAGTTGGCTTATTTTTTCAAACAAAAAGGAGAGAAATTGTATGTGTAAAAAGGAATGCTAAGAAATTATCACATAAGATTCTGCAGGTGTGATGCTTAGTGATGAATAAAAATATAATTTACATAAAAGTGATAATTTATGTCTACTTCAGTGTATTTTGTTCAGAGTATAGGAGAGGCGCAGAATAAAAAAAAAAAAAAAATTAAAAAAAAAAATAAATGGAAAGACCTATTTTAACGTACAATGATTTTACTACCAAAAGTAAGACAAAGCTGTCATGGTATTAAGACTTCTCAGAATCAGAATATGTAGTATTTCCTCATGCAGCTGGAGTATGTTTCCAAGCAATGTTTGGAATATGAGGAATGTGTTTCCATTCCAGTGGAGTTTCCCTTTTCAAAAGCTGGCAATGTTTAGCTAGATGCCACTGCTATCATATGTAATATTTCTTGCTTGACATTATGAACCTATCCCTTATCTTCAGGTGGATATTCAAGTACCAAGTTGTTTTATAGCCCTTTGTGGCAATTAAAGAAGAAGACATACATAAACCAGGATCACTCCAGAAGAACATCACGAAAATATATGCCTCCTAAGTCTCTAAGAAGAACAGATGAATTATCATTCAGAGGCATATGGGGAAAAAAACCCAAACCAGAATTATATTAGAGCAGGTTTAGTGAGGCTTGGTGAGTCATTACAAGCTCCTGGACTGGCAGGTGCTTGATGGCTTTTTGAGCCCTTTACCTTAAAAACTGTAGGCATTGCTTTTTTCCATTTTTAAATTTTTTGTACCTAGTACTGCAGATCTGAGGTCACCTTAATGCCTGAATTTAGGATTTTATTAGGACCTGATGATACTGGATGATGCCTGTACAGCTCATTTGAATTTTCCCCATGCTTGCTCCTGTAGACAGTTCTGGCAAGAGTATAGCTAACATTTCTATTAGTATATTGGCTTCTGTTTTTGGAAGAAGGGCAATACTTAGAGATGAAAATTAGCTCATCTTCCCACAGATCACCAGTCTTCATACCACCTTTCCTGTCTCTTAAAACTAAAAGTTGAAGTTGGCTTCTCATTTGCATCTGAAAACTTTGCATTTGTATTTTCCTTGACAGGCCCAGTGTTCTCCTCCTGAGGGCCTCCCATTTACAAACACTATGATTTTCAGGGACATATGTTTATTCAACACTAATGAAGTTCCTCTGGACTTACATAAGTACTACTCAGAAGTAAATCTGTTTAGTAGCCTATCATTAGGATTAATTTTATTCTTTGAAATAATTACTGTAAATTACTATTGACCAGGAAGCCAGAGGTGGTCAAATAATTATCTGCTTTCAAATAGGATTAATTGAATAACTGAAAACAGGACTAAAGAAGAAAGTAGCAAAGGCACAGAAAAATCACTGTCAACAGCACTGCCTTTCCACACTCTTTGTTAATGTGAAGAAGCATCATATCTTTTAGGCTTCTTGAGTTCAGCAAACACTCCAGTCAATATGACCCCAATATGACTACACTAAGTCAGGTAGGTGAGAATTCATCCTCTGTGTAGACACAAATTCTCAGAATCATAGAATGGTTTGGGTTCAAGGGACATTAAAGACCATCTAGTTCCAAGCCCCGTGCCCTGGGCAGGGACACCTTCCACTAGCCCAGGTTGCTCAAAGCCCTGTCCAACCTGGCCTTGAACACTGCCAGAGAGGGGGCAGCCACAGCTTCTCTGGGCGACCTGTGTCAGTATCTCACAACCCTCATAGTGAAGAATTTCTTCATATATCTACACTCTTTCACTTTAAAACTCTTACCCCTCATCCTATCCCTATACTCCCTGATCAAAAGTCCCATCTTTCCTGTAGCCCCCTTTAAGTACTGGAAGGCTGCTATAAGTTGTCCCCAGAGCCTTCTCTTCTCTGGGCTGAACAACCCCAACTCTCTCAGCCTGTCCTCATAAGGGAGGCGCTCCAGACCCCTGATCATCTTCATGGCTCCCCTCTGGATCTGCTCAAGCAGGTCCATGTCCTTCTTAGGCTGAGGGCCCCCGAGACGGACATAGTATTGCAGGTGGTGTCACATGAGAGCAGAGATTAGCAATATCCAGTAGTCAGTGTAGAAGTTAATGTACTGAGGTATACAGGGGGAGAAAACAACAGGTTAATTTATTTCTTGCTAGCAACCTTTGACTCTTACAAGTGCAACAGATTAGATGCATTTATGTGTGTGTGCAAGGTTGCATTTACTTGAAGATAGATTCAGAGAGAAAAAAAATCACACAATTTAAAGACTTACAGTCACACTTCTTGTTAAAGTTATATGCCAGAAGTCTTTTTATTGAGTAGATAGCTCTTTCTTGTTTTCATAGTTCGGAAAGTAGAATTTATGTTCTTGGGGAACAACGGGCAGAGCTGGTCAATGAATGGTTACATGCATGTTACTGAAATTATTTCAGTTTTATGAACAGGGGAAAGGACGTAGAAGATTAAAATATCTAAGACTATATCACAGAATCATCTAGGTTAGAAAAGACCTTGTAGATCATCCAGTCCAACCATTAACCTAACACTGACAGTTCCCAACTACACCAGATCCCTCAGCGCTATGTCAACGTAGTGGTAGAATCTGTAGGCTAAATTTGTTTCTAGTTTAAGTGCATGCAAGTTCTGGGCTTACATTAAATATTAATTTGGTATCAGAATTTGCAAATTGACTGTTCATTTCATTGAGTCACCACAGTATTGCACTTGGGAACATCATGATGCCAAGTGATCAGGAGCTATCAATTTCACTGCAACTTCTGATTAGTCTGTCTGAATGTAACAGAACTCTCCTTGTAAATCCTTAATGACTTCCATCAGCATCTACACTGTCCAAGAGCTCAAAATGTTAACACTTGTATCAGCTTCTCAGTTTCTCCAGAAACTGGCAGTGTTTATGTGGGTATATGCCTGAACATAAGCAATACGAACAATTATGAAGTGGGAAACCAACCAGTTCCTAGTTTCTGAAAGAACTGATATGTAGTGAAGAGCCAGTCTATAAACTTGATCAAACTTCCTTGTAAAAATTATCAGTCTAGTGGGAAATCTATTCACTAAATCAACCAATTAGATTCAATTTACAAGCAAAAGAAATCAACTTCAAATTTTGGGCATCTTAAAAACATTTTTATTAGATTATATAACTGATCATGTGATCAGAAATGTATGGGGGAAAAAAAAAAACCTTAAAATTATATGCTCGCATAAACTATATAAATTATGTAAAATAGTTGCATGCCCAAAAAGATCCAGGCATATTTATTCTGGCTGGTATTGTGGCTATGACATCCAGTTATCATGGAGTGTTTTTCCTACTCCTGGGCTGGTTGCTCCTGATTTTTTTTGATGATGAGAAGTTCTTAAGGGTGCCACTCCCTTGTAGCCCAGAGCTCACACTGATTGTTGATAATAAGCAATAGTCTCATCCAGTGGCTGCTATCATGTCACAATATCCTTCCTAATTTAAGTACAGAAACAAACTTCACTGTTTGTAGTAACACTTGAAATGTTTGTTTTCTTTAGGCATGTTCCCACTAGTTTAAATGTTCTCATTACTGCAACCAACTATGATGAGTTACTGCTCATCACAGTCACCTCAGATTTCATCTACCAATTGCAGGCATGCAAGAGACTACAACATATCTGCTGTTTGCTATAAGTGCCTTGTCACAGATGCAGTGATGCACTTCACTCATAAAAGGAGTAATAGGTTTATTGATCTGCAACAGCAATTTAACAAAGTTTGACAGTAAATGTGATTGTGGTTTAATGAAATTTGATGGCAAGGTTCACTTGATATTTTCTGCATAGAGGACGGGGTCAGGTAAAACTGTCAAGGAGACCCTCCTGTTGAGTCACAGTGTTCAGAAAGGACCTCCTTATATCCTAAACTCCTTCTCAGAGAGGAGTCTAGCTGTGCCTGGATCCACTCCTAGTCCCAGACTTGATTACCAGTTTATGTCTAAACAATTATATATGTGCACAATCAATCCTTTGTATCAGTTAGGATTTCAAAGTTTAGCATGCTATTTTTATTCACTTACCAATAATCTGTAGCAGCAAGGAATCTCTCAACCTCGAGGAGTAACCTCAAGAAGCGTCCCTACTCAAGGGGAGATTGTGGCATGCGCCTGCTGCCACACAGAAGAGCTCAATGGGCCCCAGGCTATCCACTGTTTATGCAGTAAGTGGATTGATTTATAGGCATATTTGCATACCAGAAAGACATCTGGCTCACTGCTTCAGACAGGCCTTGGCTACCACGTTGCCATCTGTCCCCCAAAGTCCAGAGGTGACCTGGATGCAGCCCTCACAAACCCCGGCAGTGGTTATGGCTTAAGCGGGGGTGTGGGGCAGGGGGAGCACACCACCGCACGCCTTTGAGAGTAGACAATCTTATGGTCCTATTTTCTCCCCTGTATTTTGGGTGATAAGTGTTTCCAAATGCCTCTGGTCCTCAGAAGTCAATCAATAAGGTCTAAAACTTCACCTCTGAACTCTGAATAAGAAAACATATTTTCATGGAATCAGCAATCTTTGGATTTGATCCATTAGCTGATGAGTTAGACATAGCTGAATTATGCTTCAGAGCTCTGATGGAAGATGTGAAGTACTCCTTCTACTGTGTGCCATTTCATCATATGGTACTAAATCACCAAACACACATACTGCTGGTGCATAGGAAACCGCATATAATGGGCACAATCTGAGCGGTGCACTGGAGTGCAGACCATTCAGGGGCTGCAGGGGCTCTAGGCTGGAGGTGTAAAAGAAATCTCCTCTGACAATCATTGTAGAAAAACAATTACCAGTGCTCCTCTTTTACCAAGTTGATTTATTGCACGTTGGATACACATCTGTCTGGCAATGAGCAGCACATATGAACAAAACTTTTTTTGCTGTTTCCAGAAACCAGCTTGCTTCACTGAGATTTGTAGAGACCTCCCACTGAGGCGCTAGTATGCAGTGAAGTCTGTCTGATGAAGGCATTGTTACTGGTGAGCTGCCAGGTAAGCTCCAGCTTGGAAAAAGTGTTTGAAAAATAACTCTTTTTCACCCACAAGGAAATTCATGTGCCTATTTTGTGGTCAGCATCTCAAAATCTATGAGCAATGGATGCAGCAAATGAAGCAAGCTGGCAATCCTGGGCATCACTGTGTGCAGACTTTTAAAATGCACGTACAGTGACTTCAATTTTTTGCACATTTCAAAATGTTTAACGTCTTCTACATCTACATCCACATTTAAATCACTCAAACCTGTATGCTGCACCAAAGAAATATCTTCCCTGGCCCTACCATTACGTTAAACTTTCAGACTATGCTGACAGCTGAGCAGGTCTACAGTATCCATCCTACCTTAGAGACGAAACACCACGCTCCAAGGAAACTCCCAGAGATGGAGGTGAGTCCCTTTTATATGACTTGTACTTGAATTTGGTTTATGCTTGCCACTGTAAGGAACAGAATCATAGAACCATAGAATCACAGAATCACAGAATGATTTGGGTTGGAAGGGACCTTAAAGATCATCTAGTTCCAAACCCCCTGCCATGGGCAGGGACAACTTCCACTAGCCCAGGTTGCCCAAAGCCCCGTCCAACCTGGCCTTGGACACTGCCAGGGAGGGGGCAGCCACAGCTTCTCTGGGCAACCTGTGCCAGTGTCTCACCACCCTCACATTAAAGAATATCTTCCTAATATCTAATCTGAAGATGCCAAATCAAAAGGATTAATGTCTGTACACTGAATTTTTTGTGAGATGCAAGCATTTCAGAGCCATAGAAGTGTGCTATTGTCTAAGGTCCTATAGGTCATAGATTGAGTTTCTGTTATTCCTGCGCTATTTCCATGAAAGACTTACCCATAACACATGAAATAACCCCATGTCTTAAAAGCAGCATTTTGTCCACAAAACCTGCTGATGTTGATCCTGTCTGCAGAAAATTAAAAGTTATAGCGGAAGCTGACAAGTCAAAATCCAACATTACTCACCCTTTACTTGCTTAGTACTATTGCCAGAAAATTGCCAGTAGTATTTGCAGGAAAAGATCCTTTACCTGGGGCTATCTTGTGAATTTTACAGGCAGGAATATCCCAAGAAACACTGTTTTCTATAGGGAACAGTTTGTACTGTTTCAGTTGGTAACAAAAGCTTTAGTTTTGTTGAGACCTGTGTTGAGATACTATATCCATGACAGGGAAAACTACAATTACAATAATACAAGTTCTTTACATCTTGATTACGCTTTTCTCTTATCATAATTATTAATACATGCATATTACCCATAAATCTGTAATATTTCATTCAAGCACTGAATTTGGATTTAAATTCCTCACATCTGCCAGTATGCTGAGCATCACAAAAATGTGAGTGATTCCTGGGTGCTAAATGGGAAAGTAGTCAGAGAAGCTAGATAATCCATTCTCTTCTGACTGCAGGTAGTGCTGCAGCATGCTCAGTGGCACCTTCCACAGATTGCATCCATTTTTCCAAGTATTACCCTTTTTTAAGGCTTATGTATTCTTAGGGGTAACCAAAAATCTCAACAATCACACCAGGAATTAAAATTCATCACTACCAGTGATGCATCATATTTCTTCATGCCTCCTGCAGCTTTTTATTTCTGGGAAATATTAAGTCTCTGATGGCAGAGTTCCTATCCAGCCCCTAGGGGATTTTTTCTGCAGTGGATCCTGTTTGCCCTTCCTCAGGTCTGAGATGCTCAAACAGGCTCAGGTAATGGCTAATACTCTCTTTCTCTGAGTAATCTTCCACTGCCAGCACTGCTCTTCGAAATGGTGTCCATCACTAGTTCTGGTACACCATGGACCAGGATGTAGCACAGTGTCTACATTAAGGGTGATGCTCTGTCTACACACACAGTGGATGGACTGATTGGACTCAGAACTGGGGATGAAGAAGCACAAAAGGCTGAGTTCCATCTCAGTAATAATTAACTGGAATATCCCTGTCAATACTAAGCAGACTTTTAAACTGAATTCAAGTAATAATAATAATAATAATAATAATAATAATAATAATGGCATTCTTGTCTCTGGCTAGGGATGTTTTGCAATAGACTCTACTGTGGGTTTATGGACTAGTACGTTCCTATCAGCTCACGGGACAGCCCAGATATTTTCTACTTTTGCTGCCATTAATATTTAGTGCAATTCACCTGCTGCTGAAAATAGTACAGAAGGAGATGTATAAATAATTTCCTATCTGTTTTTAATTTAGTACATCAAGCTTTATCATAATGAGACTTGGCCAAAGTAACCTTTCCTGAACATATTGAACACAATGTCAATGAAAAGAGTAAAAGTATTCTGGTGTAAGTTTGAAAAAAAATCTTGCCTACTGTAATGTGTTAATTGATGCCATGATGTTATGAAAAAATAAAAAAGTGTGAAATAGATTAAATGAAAGATATACTTGAAAGAGAGGTTCCCTGAAATTTCCCTGCAGCTGAGTATTTTGACCACAACCACTTCTGCTGGTTAGAGTAACAAATGAGTTGGTTTCCAGCAGTAGAGAATCTGCCTCTCGACTTTGCTCCAACAAACCTGTGAGTACTTTATGTCATCATTTTACTATGACTTATCAGTGATAAACACAATACAAGCAGGGATTGAAATTCAGACTAGCTATGTCAGTCTCATCCAATAGTCAACATGCCAAGGCGGTTATGTCTCTTTGCGCTACAAGAATAATAAAGAATGGAGGAGAGTGAAGTAAAAAGTCACAGATTCAAGCAAATGTATCTTCCTGAAATGTTTACAAAACTTGGTCTCTTTAATTCACCAAAAAAAGAGTGAGAAGTGTCTGGATTAATATAATTCCTTTCAGGAAAAGCTGCCCTTCCCCACATCAGAAAAGATCTTTAGCAGAGGATATAAGAAGTTGCTAGAACCTGAATATAGGCAAAGTATATGGTGCTGAGTAATGAGTATGAGGCTAGTGCTTCTCTGCAAAGGGTGCATTAGCTTAAAGCACAATTTGAAGACTAGAGGCATGATACAGGATGAAACCGAACAGCTGTAGTATCCATACCATCAGCTTAGATGTTATGATAACCCTCATGATCTTAAAATTTTAAAATATCAGTCTATCACTCCTCCCATTCAGGCAGGAAATCTCAAATCTGAAGGGTAAACTGTTTGCCGTAGAAAGGAATCCCTATCTACATAATGCATTCGATTCAGTTACAGCTCAAAGAAAAATGTAGCTGATTAATGAAAAAAAAATTCAGGCATCCCAGGACTTGCTTAAACTTATCAAACTGTATGTTATTATTTCACTTCATGTGAAACAGCCCCACATATCACATATCAGAAGTGTCTGATATTACTCATGAAATTTATGAGCCTCTGATAAAGATTTGTGGGAACTGTCACTGTCTTCCTGCTTCCTATTTTTAGTAATATTTTTAGTGTAAGGAATGAGCTATTATCCGTATTAATATTTTGTTTATTTATATAACTTATTTCTGTCTAGACCACTTCTTACTCTTTTCTTAATGTTTTCCTGCTGTAAACCAAACCCATAGCCACATACTGATGTTGAAAGTCTGACTTCAAGGGAAATAAAGCTGGCTCCTTCTGGTCACCTAATGTACGTAGCATATTATAGCACAAAAATACGACTCTGCATAGGGCTCATCATCAAGAAGTTTGTTATCTATCCCAATGCAGCTCTAACAGACTGTTCAGTGAATTATACATCCCCTCTGTGTCTGACCCAGACGGAATGTAATCTTGCTAATGTTCTCAGACAGGAGACCTTCTGCTCGAGCTCCTAAGGTTCAGACTTCGGCCGCACAAGTCCCAGGTCTAATTGCAATGCAGTGCTATTGACTTGATTAGTATTTTGAGTAGCAATGGAAAAAAGGTTTTCCCTGGAGTTTGTCCCAGTCCTTTGCAAATCATTCAGCATAACTCCTATATTAACTAATTTCCAGATTTTCAATTTCAGTAAGAGAATAAAACCATTTAAGCTACACTTTAAGCTATTTAAAGTGTAACTATAATTTACACCTCTTGCATTTTTACTCCATTAGGCAATAGGAAAGCAATGGTAAGATTTTTGCCATGGTGGCATCAGGCAATTTTGGCTGTGCTTCTGTAACTAAATCAACAAAAAAAATTCTAAGTAGAGCATGTGCACAAAAAGAAAACCCTAAAGCAAGCAAATGTGGTTTCAGTCTTGAAAATGGAGGCAGTCAACAGAAAACAACGTATGAAATAGAGGCAGCAGATTAATAACAGGTTTTTTTTTTTCTTTAGTACAATGCCAAATTTTCTAACTGACTGCATTGGATATGTTTGAAAGACTGCATTATTACCCAGTCAGTTCCTGAAACGGCTAGCAAGTTTTAGAATTGTGGCTTTACATAATCAGAAAATGGATTGTGAATTTATGATTCTTAAATGTTTTGCAAAAACCTTTCTTCTCTTCTATGTGAGAGGATGTTTAGATGTCCTTTTATGTTTAGGAATATTTCTCACAAGGAAACATTTTGTGTTTGGGATTTATTTTATGCAACTTTAGCCACCTGGAAGCTGATTTTATAAATTTGAGCTAATAATCTAGACAACTTTCATAGTCAATGGAGATAAGCTTCTGCTGGAGTGCATATCATCCCTACTGTCTTACCCCACCAGTGCAGAGTGGGATAACCACTTTCAGGCGGTGTCTGATTTGTCCCTTTGACTATAGAGAAAGCCTGTAAAATCAGATGACTAATCTAAAATACTATTAATCCAATCTAAAGTATTTAGTATGGATTTTAACCTTTTAACCCTCCCCTCTCTCTCTCACTGCACACCAAAATGCCAGCAGTGAAATGAATCAGGGTTAAAGTAGCTGTATTGCTGTGAAATGTGCTGGTGTGGAGCAGATGCTACTGTATGTGCTTCTTGGGCATTGCTGATTTGGACAAGCAGTGTTCCATGAGAAAGGAGGATCAGCGGGCAGGCAGCTGCCCCTTCCCACTGCACAAAGCAGTGATGAAAATAAATATGCGGTTTAAGCAAAATACTCCCATTGATTGGTCTTTTTTTTTTTTTTTTCCTTCCTCCAGCTAGATATAATCTCTTCTTACTCCAAGCAGGGAAAAAATATTATCCCAAACCATCTGCCTGTCCTGGTTCATCAGGAGTTCCATGAAACGTTTCTTGTTGGCAGAACAGAGGGATGATGCTGCTGCAAGATAAAGGAGCAAACTGTAAAGGTTGCATGGGGACTGCTTAAACCTGCGCAGCTCTCTGTGGCTTAGTCAAACGCTGAATCCAGCCCTTTGATTTTAAGAACAGGCAGATGGAGTGTACTCCATGATCATAGATATGTAGGCAGTATTATATATATCTTTTTCTTCTGCTACTGCAGCTCCTGTTGTATTTACTGCAGTTTTGCTTCTGTCATTCAGCTACACTATTTTTTATCTTTTTGCCAGCCTTCATGTTTTACATGCAAAGTGTTTTCTTTAAAACTATTTACTAGGGAGGATCAGCCTCTGATGAGGACATGAATTGTTGTCTTAAGCCTGTAAAAGATGTTGTTATTAAGAGAGAGGTTCTGAGATGCAGCTTGTTCGGAGGGTTTCCTACCTCAAGCTTGCTGATCTAATTTTTCTACTCTTTCTACTGAGCTCTTTTATGTAAGATGGTGTCTGAGGGTCACTGATTTGAGTATCAGAGAGTCTTCTCAGGTACACGCAGGAAGGGTAGCCCAAATCAAGCAAGGGGAAACTTCTACCTCTGACTGACTGCAGTGCTGCAGCTATGTCGGGTCCCATCCAAAACCACTCCCCTATTGCCAGTGTCCAGGGGGATGCAGATCCATTGCTCTATACGCTGCCAATACGCATATACAAAAAATCAAAACCCCGTCTCCAAAGACTTTATCCATAAATTATGTTACAGGCACTGCACTAAGAATTTTGGACTAAAAAAAAAGTAGCATAATAACTTAAAAAAGAGGCTTTTAAAAAAAAATAATGCTGAGGGTAAGGTTTATTGCTATTCACATGTTTAAACCTCTATTTCCAGTTTTCAGTTTCTTCTCTAGACTCACGAAGCTTGTTATTTTAAATGAAGGCCTATAGTCACACATTAATTTCACCCATGTCCATACATATAAGCAATGGAGAGAGCTAGTGGTCCCTGATGGGTGACTTCAGGGAGATTCTGGAGGTGCATGAACCTAAGTGGAATTCAGGCCATTTGCCCCCCATACTATTGAGCCTCCTGACCCTAGGGAGAGGCTGACACGTTTTAAATCAAACACAAGGCAAACAATAGCAAGCGAGGAGAACAAATCAATCTGTATTTCGTTTCCTAATCTCAAAAGGAAGTTTAATAATTATAGGTTCTTGTCAGTTTAAGTACATCAAAGACAGCAGGAGAAGCAATGATGTGGTAATAGGGTCATAGAAGTAGCTTTCCCAGTGCTGAGTGGTTCTGGGAGTGCATAACACTGATATCACCTTATCACACAATAATTCAGATTCCTCTCAGGTTTCTGGGCAGTGCTCTTTGGCAGTGCTTGCCTGGGGCACAAGCTAGCCATTTATCTTGAACAAGTGGTGACAGAGGTTAGCTTCATCAGATTTAAAGAATATTTTCAAAACCTTACATGTTTCAAACTATATAAAGAAACATTACTTTCATGTAGTGGAAAAAACACAGATTATTTTCCCTTTTATTTAGTTTTCAAAATTTGGGGCACTTTGTATTGGTTTGGGAGGTTTTCTGGTTTATAAATTTTCAGCAGAGCAATAGGATTTGGAATTATACTTGTCTGGTAGAGAATGTCTGCATGGCATTTCAAATGTGTGATCATGGATAAAATGCTTGCTGGAAATGAGCTCACTCATGTTCTGCTATGTATGTAATCTGAGCAGCACAGACTCGAGCATGTGTTAGTGAGCCAGATGAACACCTACAGTGCTTCTGTACTAATAAAGTGGGCCAACGTTAATGCTCCTTCCTTAAGGGCAAGCAGCAGGACACAGTAGATGACACCAAGCTCTGTGGGTCTTGGGAGTGGTACTGGGGAAAGGGGCTGAGTTTTATCCAGAGAGTGGGATAGCCACACTGCTTAGGCTGACTCCCTTTGCTAATGCTAATAAGAGGAAAAGCAAATGAGCCATTAGTGTCCTGCCCTCTCTTCCTAGTACATCCACCTGCAAATCCACAAAATTTGTAGCCCCCCTTGGCAGTGGAATAAACAGTCAGAAAGAAACCAGGCAATCACAAATTCAATTATTTCCCTAACATTAATTGTGTTTCTTGCGAAGTTTCCCTGTAAAGATGTGTCATTTCACATACCTTTAAAAGAAAGACTTTTTTCTGGGACAACATTCATGCCAACCATCTGTGTTACAAAGCTGTCATTTACTCCAGCACAGTTGCCAGTATTAAATGTGGACCCCAGCTTTCAAAAACAAATTTGCTTCTTAGCATTTTACTATATGACCACTGATAAGAACAGTCATCTTTCTTAACTAATATGGCTGAGAACAACATATATATATGGATGTCTGTGTTCAAGGTGAAGACACAGGATGTTTCACTTCTAGCCACCTACAAACACAATGACTTCTCTGTATAAGACAGAGAGCAAGGTAGCGAGAGTACAGTCCGGGTAGGATGTGCACTGTGGCCTTTGTCTGTTTTCATGGGTGGGTATATGAAGAGTTTCATATGTTGAATGAGTTTCTGAGTTATATTTAGGAATTGCCTTATTTTCATGTTCAGTCTGAAATTAAGTAGAATGTCAAACTGAATTAACAAAGTTTGCTATTAGCAATTTTATTATGGATCTCGATTTTACAGCCAACTTTTATATTAAAACAGAAGAGGTACAAAAGTGAGCATGAAGACAAACTCTTAACCTATAGTCAGAAATAACCTATTTGAAAGTATTTGTATGTGTCTGCATTGATGCATCTAACCAGTTATGCAACAGAGTGCAAATAAAAATACGTTTCACTTAATGTAAACATTATGGGAGAGGTCTTGGATGTGATCCAGCTATGATCAGTGCAGGCCTGTGTATTATAGAGAAAAGGTTTATCTAGAGATGCTTGAAATTACACGAGCTTGTGTAGTTCCTTAAAGATCATTTGCAATCTGGGAAGTCACTAAAACATATACCATTTTAACCTTCTGCCTGTGGGATCATGGAAACCTCGGTCTGCTTAACAAATTGGCAGTTGCTGGTTACTCTGACACTGCAAAACCTAGGAGTATATCTGTAGCAAAGCCTGCTCTGGTTTTTTAGTATCAGTGGTCTGCACAAAGGCATTACAGCTGCAGCCACATGTTGGCCTCAGATCTTTGTTTTGTTATAAACGCTGCACTTGACTACACGTATGAGACTGGCAAAATAGAAATCAAAGGAAATCAATGAAATGTGCTGTTATGGTGTACTGTGGCATGTCCATGCTTGTGAATTATACACCTACTGCAAGACATCACCTTTCACACCTCAGAAACTGAGGTTAAGAGAGACTCCTTACTGTGGCAACCTTTTGATGTTTGTCCCTCTTTCAGTGGATGGCCAATCTGTGGCTTGAGGGACCTTTTATGGGAGTTGGAAGGCTTATGTTTACTGCTATATTAAGAATAAAATGTAATTTGAACTGCAGCGGTCTTTCCAGTAGGATTTTAACGGGGTTGTCTGAGTCAGTCTTGCTATGTTCTCTCCCCAGCTACACAACACATACTGACAGACGCTGGCAACCCTGAGCTGTTTCTGGTCTTTTCTTGGCTCACCTCAGCCATTTCCCCACCAGCCACTCACTCTGATGCCCATTAAAAGTGCCTCTTCCATCGCTTGCTTTACCTGGTCAGAGGTGCCACAGTCCCTGGGGGAAACATGATTTATACCATGTGTCGCTGTGCAATGTTCCCCTCTGGGGGACACTGCACTGGGATGCAGGGAGTGTAGTATCCTACTCCAGTCACTTCCCATCTGGCCTTCCAGTGGGGATCAAGCCAAGCACTGATCCCAGCAAGTTCTACGTCTGCTGGAAAGTCTCTTTCTTCTCTGTGCATGCCCCAGGGAATCCCTGCTCTGGGGCTCAGGGCACAAGGGGAGTTCTACAGGAGGGAGAAAGGCAGGGCAAAGCATTTGCCCTCGATCACTGAACACGCCCCCAGACCCTCTGAAATAGCATGTCTGCGTGTGTGTGTACAGTAACCACACCTAAAGTATCATCTCCTGCTATTTGGCTGTTAGTATTACAGCAAGGATTTCTGGTTATGGACGCTGTACACACCACGCTACTATTTATCGCTCTAAGCTATGTAGCCACATCTTTTCCAGCTTTACACACAAATAACAAAAGTCTTCTGCAGTGCGGAGGACTCTGTTTCATGGAGCTGCTGTGGTGTTGGTGCAAAGGCTGCAGTCTGTGTGGTCAGGGTTATGCACACACTGAAGGAGCTGAACTGGCCTGTGATAAGACACAAAACCAAGCAAATATTTAGTAACCATTTTTCAAGTACAACGGAATAACTCCACAGTTATTAAACGCAACAGTCGAAGTACATGTTACATCTGTGCTTGTCAAATGGATGTCTTTTCTTGGGATAATTTTTTTAGATGTTGCCACAGAAAGATAACTTTGGTGTTTGTTTATAGGGGTTAGGGACAAGAGCAATTGAGTAAAAAATAAAGTAGGGTGTGAATTCACAGCATGTCAGTTACACAATTATTAACAGAATTAGGAAAAATTAAGATTTCTTTCACAGACTATGGAGTTGCTGCTGTGCTGCAAGTTCACCATCCTGCTTACTCAGTGGTAACGCCTACTGCTACAATGTAAAGCTGTTGCTAACAATGTCATATACGATTACAGTTTTTGCTAGAAGTATATTCAGTTAATCTTTTTTTTATTTTTTTTTTAGTTACTTCCGGAAGGCACTGCTGACATGGACAAAAGCAAGAGAAAATTATCAGCATCGATTGCTATGTGGATGAAAAGCTCAGCTGGCATGGACCCACACGGTTCTGCATGCAATGACTTCAGGGGAGTGAAGCTAACTTATATGGTCTATTCTGAAGAGTTTTACTGCACGTATAAATTGCTTGTTTTATTATTGCTCTGTATATAAAATAGTAAAATTGTCTCTGTTGCTCTACACAGTTGTTCATGTATGTGTTAGCTGAGCTCTGACAAAAAGCCCTGGTTATTCTATCTTAAGAAGTGAGTTGTGAGCCACAGCAAGTACTGTGTCTACAACTCTTCACTTGTTACAGGTTTCTCCTTGTGCTGAGCCACAAGAGATCTAAGCTACTACGTATTTCCCATTCCTCCCTGGCCCCTTATCTTATTTCATCGTATCTGAAATAATCTCTACCTACTTACAAGTCCCAGGAATACTGGTTACAGGCCATGTTTACCCAAAGAGAGAGCATCACAATTTGACAAATTTATGCACCACACCAGCATTTTTTCACAATGTACAGAGCACCCATTAATTAGGTTCAGCAATACCTAAACAGGAATGCTTTGCTCTGCCTTCAGGATAAAAGTCCTATCACCAGATAAAGCACTTGTCTCCTTTGCAGACCAACTTTTCCTTATTTAAAACTAATGATACAAACTCAGTAGTTTATAGAAATATTTACTTTGGAAATGTTCTTATCCAAGTATGAGTTTTTCATTCTGAATAGCTGCTCCATACAGAGAAGATGTGAGTAATATTGAACCTTTGCTGCTTTTCTAATGTCACTAAAGAACACTTTTGCTCTCTGTGAAGGTCTTGCATGCAGAGGGATAAGGGGTCTCAGGCTTCTGTATCTCCACAGAAGGCAGATAAGGGATCTTGGGCAAGTCAGAATTTGGGGTGCTGTTTCCCAGACTTCTGTTTTCTCTCTTGACACTGATGAATTATAGTAATTAATAATGCTTATCATGTCTCATGTCTCACGCTCTGACAAAGCAGCTGGACAGAAAGTAAGCTTAAACTATAGTGAAGGAAGTAAAGATTGTCCTTGATATACTGTGTTATCTGCATGCAGCAGGGGTGAAAGCTGCCTATTTGATTCTGATTATTGTAGATGAGAGCCCAGTCAGATTAAAATCTGTTGAAGGAGGCTGGATTGGTCCTTCCCTGAAGGCGACTGAACATGCCCAAAGGCAAGAGAGCAAGCCCAACACTCAGCCAACATGAGGTGCGAGTGGATCCCCTGAGAATCACACAGCCATGTTGAAGGGATGTGATGGCAAAAAGTGGGGAGTCTGCTCTAGCTTGCTGTAAATATACATTAAGTCAAGAGGGAGATGCAGTATTAGTTTTATGGTTAGCAAGTGGTCACCAATAAGAGCATGTAATTACCTGTAATTTTCTTCACAGGTGATCTTAAAGTTTCGCTCTTCTAGGATGCTTGTTAACCTCTTTATGGAATGACCTGAGCAGGATTCACTGGAGAGAAAAGTCTTTCATTACTTGTGTTCCTTGTGTGTACAAGCTCAGCTAAATTCCACACCATGTCACTTCATTTCAGGTAAGATTCTTTAAAAACTTGTTTACTAATGTGCTGTAAAGTCCATTGAGTTTGTGGAGTTTTGGCTACCATTGGGCCTTTCCTGGTAAAAACTATGTGATATTTGGCTATGCATTTTGCACAAGAACTTTGTGCAGGAAGATATCTGTGGGATATTTGATTCACAGTTCAATGTGCTCAAGAACTGCTCCAAAGCTGCTGGTGGCCTCCCTCCACAGGAGCACAAGGATCATTCAAATCTGTGGAAGGACAAAGGGATCAAATCCTCTGTGTGATGAGAAAGGGCTGGTCATGAAAACCAGCAGCTAAGTCCTAGGTAGGACATAAGACAGGAGGAAGCAGATAGAAAACATGGAAGGAAGCAGGCTATGAGCACCTCCTCTCTGTTTAACTCAGTCCATGGTTGCTGCTAGTGTGTTTTGATAAGGGGCTGTTTCAACCACTTTTCCACTGGTAGGAATCCTAACCTGTATATTTCTTTTCTATCCAGCTAATGGTTTCATGAAGCATGTATCAATGTCATTCCTTTGAGATCTTTATGCTTAATTTGCTTGAAATAGCCCAAGGGGCCCCAGAGCTGTAGTGGAAGATTGACAAATGTCAGACACAGACAGAGACACTGCAAAAGACTTGTTACCTCAGGATAGAAATCATCTCCTGGTCCTGAGCATAGGACACATATCAGGGCAATAATACAATACTAGGGCAAATCCAGTTCCTAACATGTGGCATTAGTTTAAAGCAGAGCCAGCTCTTCTTTGTTCGCTAGACTTGCCAGATGTTATCAGTGATTCGACATGGAATACAAATCAGAAGATAAAAGGAATACATATTATTGGAGCTACCCTCTCTGTTTCTCCTTGGAAGTAATTAGAAAATAAAAAGGAAACTGCTGTGAACTTGGCACGGGGGGAGGAGGTGTCAGGAAGGCTGGCAGAGCACTGGGTTGTTGAAGCTGTTGAGGAGGAACATGATGGATTTTCTAATGTTGGGAAATAATGGGAGAAAGGATCAAGTTGCCATGGCTGGGGTGTCGTCTTCTTCAGCAAACCTCTATGCAACAGTCCACAAGAGTATGTCTGGTATGCTGAGCACAGGATAGGTGCATGCCTGTGAGCTGCTGTGATAGATATGCCAGCTTGTGTGGCAAAGAGACACTTATGGGTGTTGGGGCTAGGGGAGGGGTTGCAACACAGGAGCTGGTACTGTGTCAGACAGTGAGGCTGTCTGAGCAAGGGTCTCTGCTGGGTCCACACCCATTCCTGTGTTGCACTGCATCATCACTGCCTGCTTCCTGACCCACAGCAGCAAAGCTGCTGCCTCTCTCAGGAATGGGAGAAACCATGCCACTGCATTATAACCATGTGAACCACAGAACTGGCTCTGAATGTAAGGGTCAAAGGCACTGAGCCTCATGCTCAGTGCTGGAAATATGATAGATCTGCAGATTAATCTGATCAGGACAAAAAAGGTCACTCAGAAAGGCTCAGATGTGATTTGAGGTCACTGTTCTTGTATCAGTAATTCCATGGTAAGTATTTAAACTACAGATTTGTAATTAAACATCACAGAATCATTTAGGTTGAAAGGGACTGTTTGAGATCATCTAGTCCAACCAATATCAGCTAGACCCAGCTGCCCAGGGCCCAGCTGGGTTTTGAGAACATTCACAGGTGGAGAGTTCACAACCTCCCTGGGAAACCTGTTTCAGTGTTTGAAATTATTTTTATGAAAAATGGTTCTACTCAGCATAATTATCCTGTTCCTGTGGACAAACATATTTTCCAGCTGTTCACTTTTGCAAACATAGCCTGCTTGGTGACCTCAGTGCTGCACCTGTAATAAAGGTCTGCAGAGCTCAGTGCAGTTGGAAGGACTTTAAAGGTCATGGTACCTCTTGAAAGCAAGGAAAATGTCATTGTGACTTAGTTATAACTGTTCAGCAGTTCCTATGAAAAATACTAAAGCAAGCAACAGTACATATGTTATTCGTTCCAGTAAAGTAAGCAGCTAGAAAGAGTGAATGTAGAGCAGGTTTAGACAGTGTCACTGTTAGTCACTCGTCAGAACTAAGCTGTGCCTTCTGCCTTCTACACACTGCTTGTCATTTTGTACCAGCATGACTTACATTTGAGGTCCACCGATGTCATGCATAAGCCAAATGTGTACTGTAGAGACTTTATTTGGATTTAGGTTAAAGATCTCAATACTTCCAAAGATGCTGTAAGAGTGGGACATGAAAAAGCAAAATATTCTTAGTTATCTGAGAAAGTCATACAGAGTATGTTCCCCAAATACTAGTGCATATTACTGCTGCTATTATTCTCAGTGGAAGAACATTATTTTGCCAATGGATTTTCATAGACTATTTAATTGCCTTACGGTAAAATATTTTCTCCCCATTATTTCATTTTCAGGAGAACTTCTGAAACTGTCTGCAGAAACAAAACTGAAACAAACTGAAACTTTTCCATCTTTAGTGCCTTTTCTCCTCTTTGGTTTATTGGCTATTGATTTGGTTTGGTGCCTGGGAAATTAACATGGCTGTTCCACTGATCAGCACCTTCATCTTTCAATATTGTTCAAGACTGCACTTCTAACCAGGTAACCCAAGAAAGCCAGAGTCTGGAGGGGTAAAATCCAGTCAGCTCCATGAACAGTTAGAAATGTGTCATTCATGTATAATGAATAAATAAATTGTAATAATAAAGTTACTTTTTGCAGTCAGAGCATACTGAACACCCCACTCACATGCCCTTTGAAGGATTTCAATTACAGTCACTATATAGAAGGAGTTAAGTGAATCAGTTCTACAACAGCCAGTGGTTTAGACCCCTGTATGAGTTTATCAAAATCCATTCTGGATTGAGTCCCCCATTCAGGGACTCACTGGCAAAGACACGTTCACCAGCATGCAGGCCCCACAGAAACATGGATGGTAGCACGCAGAGTAAATACCTGCTGCTTCTGAAAGCTCCGGCTTCTACTGATCCATTGAGCATAACTTGAACCACACCACATGCTGCTTCCGCAAACTGAACAAAACAAATGGACATTATACCCTTGACACCACCTGCAGTGCCATGTCAGACTCTAGGCTAGTAGAAATCACTGCAACTTCTTTGATGTCATCAGAACTGGTTTATACAAGTAGAGTATCTGACCAGTATTTTTGCAGAACAAAAAAAGCCTCTAAAGGCTATGGCAAAACTGTGATAGAGCTGCATTAGCCATGTATGAATAGGTAGTCTGAGGTTGCATGGGACTGGTATAGACTTTGCTGTCACTACTGTTTTCAGTTTTTATAGGGCTTTCCAGAGCGCCAGCAGCTACAGCTGTTTGACTGGGCTGTAGTAACCTGGAATAATCCCCAGCCTGCCTTAACTCAGGCAGTGAGGACGAGCCAGAACAGAGGTATCACTAGTTTAAGGACACGCATACCATCATGTATTCATTACCTTGTGACTCATACTCTGTGTTATTTTGTGGTTTGGGATTTTTCTCCCCAGTGCTTTTGGTAAAACTTATCACCTAGTTTTGTTTGATTTGCTTTTTAAATTACTGGATCATTTAATCACTGCTCTTTTATTCTTTAAAACTTATGTCCAAATATTTAAAGACTACAAGGGTTACACATAAAGTACCCACTCTAAATACATAATCCACTGGTAAGACAAAGAATTCTTAAAAAGCTTAACACAGGTGACTACTTATCAAATCTTCCAAGTCCTGTTATATCTAAACAACATGGCTCAAACTCAGATCTCAAGAGCTGTGAAGTTGCAGGAAAGTTTCATTATGTGTAATGTAATAAGCATTAGTTTTAGTAGATCTTAAATTTTTTAGGACTAAAAAGCCTGCTGTCAAGCAGGACTGACTCTGTATGGTGGTTTATCGCTCCCAGACTCTGGATCTGAGGGGATTAATGAGAACATAGAAACTGTTTTGAGCTTGGAAAATTTATGTAGTCTAGTTTACCTACAAAACTATTTATTTTACAGTGAGTAGACTTTTTCTTACATACATGAGAGCTGAATCATAAAATTAATGCTCGTTTTCCACCTGGGCAGTCATCTACTAATAGTCCTACCAAGGGTGAAGTCTTTAGAAACATGTAAAAATAAATTGATACAGGAGAGCAGATTTCTGGCTGGCAGTTTTTTTGTTCAGGTTTATGCTGGGAAGGTGCAAGGGGATTCTCAGCTATTTGGAAAATTTCTGTGCCAATGTGGTCACTGCTTTCAACATTAACATGCTAAAATGCATTTTATTTCAGCAATTTCAGTCCTGTGATTTAATTTAGGTGACAATTCTTATTATTGTAAACATCAATTGTAAACCTCCAGCTGTTTGCCAAGTGTTGTTCTAGACACTGACAAACAGTGTCTACAAAGAAGAATGCCCAAACTACAGTGACATTAAATTCTGTACATAAAATATGGGACCTTGGAAACAAATTTCCAATGCTGTGATTTTTAGCTCCGGAAGCTAAAAAAGTTCATGTGAACTTTTACTATTCCATGTTTTAAGTCCAATCTGCAAACTCACTTTTTTTGGCAGTGTCAGGAACCTAGTGCCGTTCAACATGCTTGGATTTGGAGAGATTTATTCTAGATCTTACCATCTTGGATGCCATTTTCCAGAATACAGAGCTAGGGTTGCTCTCACATTCACTTCGTTTGGGACAAGATTCATAGTTGATTCCTGAGAAGAAATACATTTATAGAACAGCTAAGATTAGAGTGAATGTTGTTGCAATGTTTATATGGCTTTGAGAGCTGATTAACAATGGCAAAAAGATTTGATCCCTACCAAAGCGAAGAGGGCTACATGAGAAAAGGGCTCTAAGAGGAAAAGGAATTTGCATGTGTTCAAAGGTCTTCCTGTTTGCTCACACATGCTTCAGGGAGGTCCCTGCAGGCCCTGCATGCAAATAATTCTCAGCAAACTGAGAAGGGAAAACATGCAGTCCTAAATGTGAGAAACATGTTGATTCTTGACAAATACTGTCTGACTGCATTGAAAGATTAAACTCTGCCTAACATTTTCAGTAATTCCTGTCCAGTTTAGATGTTGGTAAGCCTTAGCACCAACCCAGGATTCACGAGGGCAGGGTAACCCCAGGGTACCTACATGCTGCCCCTGCAGCTTGGACTGGCCTATGGCCAGGACCTTTTTTGAATAGCATTCTTGTTTTGCAGTTTGTCCAACAGGATGGGAAGAAAGATAATCCAGATAAAGAGGGCTAGGTGTGAACATTAGTCCAAGCAGCATTTTCATGTTTTTGTAACAGCCAAGGTGGTGTTTTTTAAATTAACCTGAGAACCAACTATTGTCAGTCTTCCATAACATAGGAGAGAAATACTGTTAAGGTTTTAAGCAAAATTACAAAAAAAATAATATCTGAAAAGGATTGTGTTTAAGTCTAGATATACAAGAGAAAAGAATAATCTGGAATTCCAGTATTCATACTTGTTTTGCAAAAAATAGGATTAATTACCTGGGTCAGAGGGGTCTCCACACCATGAAACCCTATCAGCCATATAACCCAACAAGGTGTCCTCCAAGGTAAGGAAATTTTGATTGGATTTTGTATAACGATGAGCGAGGTCACTTGTCTTGCTCCAAAACAGTGACTGTGAAATAAGTTACAATGTCTAATAAGTGATACTTATACTAGAGCTGGTCAGGAAATTTTCCTGGAGAAAAAACAAAAGCTTTCATGATAATGAAGGAGTTTTAGTTTTAGTGGGTCTGCCAACCTTATTTCTGCAGCCCACACTCCCATTTCCAAAACCTTTTGGGGTGATTATTTTTTTGTGGAAATGGACGTGTTTAGCCTGAAAATAACTTTGAAAGACAGGTTTTGACTAGTTCTCATAGAATATATACCTAATTTGTTGTACACTTTTGAACTGCACGTGGAAGAGCAGCTTTTTGGAAGCAATGTCCCTCTAACAGCATGAATGACAGCATGCTCCTTACAAAGAGCCGTACACTCAGGGAACAGGGACATCTCTGTCATTTCACCAGAATGGCCCTGCTACTGAGGTTTGAGGAAAACCTCACACAGAGATGATTTCCAGTGACAGAGAATGAACAGGGTTACTGGGGTCCAAAGGTGATAACTGCAGGACTATTGCAGTAAGCACAAGGGCAAAATATCCTCTTCATCAACCTACACATCCTCATAATCATTACGGACAAGATCCCATCACTCTGAGCACTGCACGACATGCCATCCCACAACAGTCCTACTTCAGCAGCCCACCATACATTGTGTTGTTACCTTGTTACAGGGTATAGGGTGACTCGCTAACTCCATTAAAGGCTGATAATCTTCTGATGTAATATTGCAGGGATTCTTGTAAATGAACGCATCTTTTAATGATTCCCATATTTTTAGGCAATCCTTATCTCTGTCAAAAGATTAAAACGTAGTTAATTAGTGTTTATGAGTATTTATGGCTGTGAAAGGATCTCCTTCTGTTATGGTCAAACACTATGGATCAGATTTTAAAGCAGTTCTAACTATGCACAGACACCAAAATACATTGTCCATTACAAAAGCAGAGTATCTTCAGCAAATTAAGTATAAACTGAGGAACAAGTGGTTCTAACATGCCTTTCTCTTTCTCCTGCATTTTAAATTACAGATTATTGCAATATTTAAATGTCCTCTGGTTTTGTCCCTTAAAAAGAGCAGTGCTGATATCACATACCCAGAAGATCAGATTTCTTGATTATTCATACCAAATCATGAGAAGCAAATGTGCCAGATTATAGCTTGTACTTTTTAAAAGTATGGCTGAAGGATACTGCCTCCTCAGATACAGTGAGCCCAAAATATTCCTATGTGTCTCCCTGTGGAGTGTTTGACCCTACAGAAATAATATCTATAATTTTATCTATAACAAAAGCAGGGGTCTGGCTGGTTTGGACTTGATATTATTTTCATTTATACACTAATTTGCAACTACTGACTTTGCTGGAGCCACAGCTGATTTGCACATGTACAACCAAGATCCAGATCAGGTGCTTTGTCTCCAGTGGGTTTTTCAGTCTCCTTCTGATCCTCCAGCCGTTACAAGTTCTGTCCCTTTTGTTTTCACTGACATGAGTCAGAGGAATTCCACTAAATTTACATTTGAGAATTGCTACATGCCATGACACAACCCTATCACCTTGGCATACACTTGTTTCTTAAGATGCTGCTTGGACAGCCTAGGAAAGCACCTCTCTGCTGACAGAAACAGGGCTCCTTCCCTACTACCAAGAGGAAATCTGTTGCACGGTGCGGGAAAGCAATTGTATCTGTACTGGAGTAGTGCCATACTCCCTTCCTGAAACTGCAGGATACAGTAACATTTGGGATGGCTCAGGACATTTGCTTTCTTGAACTTCAAGTAATGAATGAAAACTTTGCAGTAAGATAATTTGTTAATTATTGTCTAATATGTGTTGTCAAGGCTGTCTCCCATGAGTGCACTTCCCTTCTTCTTCATGTTCCCATAGTTTCAGGCCCACATGGAATGCCTGCCTCTCTCATTACAGCAGTGACAGTAATGCTGTGATTCTGTATACTTCTCTTCCCTGTTTTTATGTATTCTGCATGTCTGAATGGAGCTACTCTGACTGTCTCTGACTCATCCACTCTTTCTTCACTGTTTGCAATCATCTCCCAGTGTATTCCCACTAAAAGCTGTTTGAAGAACGGACTTTATCTTGTTTGAAGAAATTAATACCTTCAGAACACTGTAAAAATAGCACTGATCGATTAGTATGTAACACAGCTGCAGCCTTTGTTAGCAGTTGGTAGTCAGGTAACATGCAGGATGTGGAATTTGGTTAGTCTTAAAAATAGTCCTAGAGGGATTAAGGAAACCAGTAGTAATTCATTGAAGATATCCAAACAATTTCAAGTTAATCTTCCCTATAGTTGTATGAGGTCATTCCTACTACTGAACTTGATCATGATTTGTACTGAGTGCCCATTTGAGCACCAGAGGGGCAAACTGGAACACAGAGAGTTGAGCTGTTTGTATTACGTGGACATGAACTCTCTTCCTTCCCTCCCTAAGCCTTATGGAAAATAAACATCACACAAAGAGGAGGCCAAACTCTGTCTGTGTTCAGAAGGAAGTGACAGCATCTGACAGGACTACGTACCAGAGGGAATGCCTCTATCAGAAACACTGCAGGGGCTTGGGCCAGTATCATACTGGGAAGGACCAGGCAATCCATAGCAAGATGTCCCTGGCCGCCTTTTCCTTCTGCCTTTATTTATGCAGTGACAAATCTGACTTGGCATTACATATGATACTGGTTACTGGGAGGTCATACCACCAAGGTGGTTACCACAGCAGGTTTCCATTCCTCAGCTTCTTCCAGTCCTCCTCTGTGAAGGGTCTATGGTGGGTATGTACTCACCTCTCACTCTTGGGGCAGCCAAGTGCATTACACTGCAGAGCTCTGTCTGGGCTGCCTATATCCCACAGCCTGACCTTGATGATTTAAAATGAGCTGGGTATTGTCACTGTACAGTGTTGTCTGAAATGGAGACGGAGCCTGGGGGCAGGGACAAGGCTGGTCAGCCTGGCAGGTCTCTGGCCATATGGCCAACTGGGGCAGTTCTGGTCACATGCCGAATCTCATCTCTTACCATGCCAGTCTGTTACAGGGGCAGCCCCAGATGTGTTAGGGACTGCACCTCTTGTTTACATGAAACAAATTTACCTCCAGGTGACTAAAGACTAATAACAATGGCAATGTTTTACTGGGCTATTGTCTTTTACCCAGGAGCCTAAATGTACTTTCAGTTATAGTCACTGTGGAAATAAGAAGACAGAACTGCAGATGCTCTAGGGAGCACAGTCATTATTTTGCTGTTGCACTGACATGTTGGGGGATATTCATGTTTTACTTAGCAGAATTTAACTTGGGTATATTAAATTTTCTCCAGGAGGAGCCTGACTCTGTCTGCAAACTTTTTAAGTCACACACAGAGACCATCCTCCCAACTTTGGTACTTCATTTAGGGGTTGCAAAGTTGTAAATACCTCTCCCTGGCCCGTAGGATTACATAGCCACACTGAATGAGCCCAAAGAGAGGGCTCCTGCTGATTAAGCGGTGACATTACAGAAGAGGCAGCTGTCCCTTTTGCTTTGCACAGTCAACAGTATCATAAAGAGAATTTGTAGGGCTTGACTCCAAGCACTGGTACATCTCACAGACATTTATATGGCTCACACTTTCTAATCTGTCAAATGATTTGTCCTCCTGGCAGGATTTTTTTGTTTGTTTGTTTGGTTTTTTGTTTTGTTTTGGTTTTTTTTTAAGTTACTTTTGAAATTTGTAATATGTACTGTGTTAACAGCCACAGGTGACAGCTGGTTACCTGATCATTTATCCTTCCATACTGCAAAGTTTTTAAGCTTGGTCTCAGAAGACAAAATATTATTCAAGGAATCATAAGAAAAACCTGGGTTTTTATTTCCAAAGCAGAGAGGGAAGTGACAGACACAGTACAAAGAACTTCTGCTGCTGCATTCAAGTCATGACCATGAGAAGCACAAACCAACAACTACCCATGTGATTCATGATGCTGCCAAGACAGCTCGCTGAGTCACACATTCAAAGCATCAGTTTTCTAGTATTTCAACACATCAAGCACAGTACTTGATGATGTGCATAGATGTGTCATATCTGAGGGAAGAGTCTTACCCATAATTCCAACAGAAAAACTATATATTTAATGTCACAGCATTAACTCAGCAAAACTATATGTTTAATGTCACAGAAGTGGTAGCCTTCAAATGGGGGAAGCTCTTCTACAGCTGGTAACTGGTGTGATACTTTTAGTTGTACCACACAGAAGTATGATAAGGCACAAAAATGGGCTTTTATAGAAACTAAGTAATTTCAGAATTGTTTTCAAAATCAAAATACAGAACTTCAGTGTAAAAAAAAAAAAGTGCATACAAAATCAAACAATATTTGATTTTTGCTATTCTCACCTATCAACATGTATATTTTTACAACTAAACAAAAATAATTCACTGATTTGCCATTGGAAAACTGTTTCTCTGATATGAAATACAGGTTTTGCCTCACATCTCAAAGAAATTACCAGTCACATAGAACTGTGATTTTGGTTGATATATGAAAAAATAAGCAGTGAGAAGACTTTAGGATTTATTAATTCCAGCTCCAGGAAGATATGCCCACTCTTTAGAGCCTCACTGTGAGGTAGATACTATCAGTAAAGTTTCACCTGTCCCTTTTTCCATCATAGTAAGAAAATGTTTGTCTGGTGTGCATCATTTAACTCACACTGAGTGGAGGTAAGGACAGAGACCTGCTGTAGTTATGGATCTCCTGAAAACGATATGAGAAGTTTGTTGGCATTTGGTATACTAAAAATTCCAGTTACAGGTTGAAACAAACACATCTGCCTTGCCAAAAAATGCCTGAGAAACAAACTGTCCTCTTAAGGCTACTCCCAGGTTCTCACTGGGAAGTTCTGAGTCACAAAATCGGCTCATTTAATTTTCTTTCTTGGTTTGCAAAAGAAAGAAAGAGTGTGAAAGAGATCACCAGTCTACCAGTGAATTAAATTTATCTAATTCAGATACAGAAGTCCATGGTGAATATGCTTATGTTCCACACTGCTGCAGGGCTTGTGTGGTCTCTTTCTCTTGTTTTCGTTTATATGGTTTGGGTTGCATATTAATTCTGCATTGTATCTGCAAATACCATATCTTTATGCATAATGGATTTCTTCCTTTGAGGCTGACTTTGCTTATGCTGAAATATTTTATTCTACTACAGAATCTGAAATATTTGATCCAAATCCAGTGACAAGTGAAAGAAATATACCCTAATTTTATGTTTAATAGCATTGAATAAGGACTGGGATACATTAAAATTACATTTCTTTATTAAATCCAAATGTTATACATACTGCAAAGCATATCCTGCATTTGTCCTTACATTTGGGTAGAAATTACATTTTCCAATGAATTTGAATATTTCTATCCATTTACCTTTTATATGAATATCACATTAATCTATCAAACAGAAGCTGGGGCCAAGAATATTTCCATTAGTAGCTATCCTAGCAGCCAAACTTTAATGTTCATATTAGAAAAATGGACAGCTTTTGCATCATTATCTCTTGCGTGTCAGTACACTGGTCTGGCTAACCTTGAAAGAGTATCCTTTCACTTAAAGGAATGGGATGGCATTGAGTTAGTTACGTGGGAAATCACTATTAATATAGATTTTTTTTTTCTTTATTTAATAATTTTTTTTTCTTTAACTGGACAGTTCCCACCTACAGCATATCCTTAAGCTCTAAATCGACCCTACTCTTAAACACCTCCAGGGATGGGGACTCCACCACCTTCCTGAGCAGCCCATTCCAATGCCCAACAACCCCTTCTGGAAAGAAATGCTTCCTAATATCTAGTCTGAACTTTCCCTGGTGCAACTTGAGGCCATTCCCTCTTGTTCTGTCACTTTCTACTAGGCTAAAGAGACTCAAACCCAGCTCTCTGCACCCTCCTTTCAGGGAGCTGTAGAGGGCGATGAGGTCTCCCCTCAGCCTCCTCTTCTCCAGACTAAACACCCCCAGTTCCCTCAGCCGCTCCCCGTACGACCTGTGCTCCAGACCCTGCACCAGCTTCGTTGCCCTTCTCTGGACACACTCGAGTCATTCAATGTCCTTTTTGTAGTGAGGGGCCCAAAACTGAACACAGGAATCGAGGGGCGGCCTCACCAGTGCCGAGTACAGGGGTCAGATCCCTTCCCTGTCCCTGCTGGCCACGCTAGTGCTGACACAAGCCAGGATGCCATTGGCCTTCTTGGCCACCTGGGCACACTGCTGGCTCCTGTTCAGCAGGCTGTCAATCAACCCACCCAGGTCCCTCTCTGACTGGCAGCTCTCCAGCCACTCCTCCCCAAGCCTGTAGCGCTGCTGGGGGTTGTTGTGGCCCAAGGGCAGCCCCCAGCATTTGCCCTCATTTAAACTCCTCCAGTTGGGCTCAGCCCATGGCTCCAGCCTGTCCAGGTCTCTCTGCAGAGCCTCCCTGCCCTCGAGCAGATCAACACTCCCACCCAACTGGGGGTCATCTGCAAACTGACTGAGGGTGCACTCCATCCCCTCGTCTAGATCATCAATAAAGATGTGAAACAGGAGTGGCCCCAACACCGAGCCCTGGGGGACACCACTCGTGACCGGCCGCCAACTGGATTTAACTCCGTTCACCGCAACTCTCTGGGCCCGGTCGTCCAGACAATTTTTTACCCAGCGAAGTGTGTGATTGTCCAAACCTCGAGCAGCCATTTTTGCCAGAAGAATGCTGTGGGAAATGGTGTCAAAAGCCTTGCTAAAGTCAAGGTAAGCAACATCCACAGCCTTTCCCTCATCCAATAAGCAGGTCACCCTGTCATAGAAGGAAATCCGGTTTGTCAAGCAGGACCTGCCTTTCATAACCCCATGCTGACTGGGCCTGAGCATCTGGTTGTCCCACACGTGTTGCATGATGGTGTTTAGGATGAGCTGCTCCATCAGCTTCCCGGGCACCGAAGTCAAGCTGACAGGCCTGTAATTTCCCGGATCAGTCTTTCAACCCTTCTTGTATATGGGTGTCACATTGGCCAATTTCCAATCAGTCGGGACCTCCCTGGTCAGCCAGGACTGCTGGTAAATGATAGAAAGTGGCCTGGCGAGCACCCCAGCCAGCTCCTTCAGCACCCTTGGGTGTATCCCATTTGTTCCCATAGACTTGTGAATGTCTATGTGATGCAGCAGGTCACTGACTGTCTCCTGGATTGCAGGGAGGTCATTCTCCCATTCTCTGTATTCTGGCTGAGGAGGCTGGATTTCATCAATACAATTAACCTTGCTATTAAAGACTGAGGCAAAGAAGGCATTAAGCACCTCAGCCTTCTCCTCATCACTTGTTACCAAATTTCCTCCTGCATCTAGCAGGGGATGGAGACTCTCCCTGGACTTTCTTTTCCTACTGACATACTTCTAGAAACTTTTCTTCTTATCCTTGATTGCAGAGGCCAAATTAATTTCCAGTTGGGCTTCAGCCCTTCTGATTGCCACCCTGCATAGCCTCACAGCCTCTTTGTAATCACTGTGAGTGGCTAGCCCCTTTTTCCAAAAGCTGTAAACTCTCCTTTTCTCCCTGAGTTGCAGCCAAAGCTCCCTGTTCAGCCAGGGTGATCTTCTCTGGTGTTGGCTTCTCTTACAGCACCTGGGGACTGCCTGCTCCTGAGCCATTAACACTTCTTTCTTAAACAGTGTCCAGCCTTCCTGGGCCCCTATGCCCTTCAGAATCATCTCCCAGGGGATCCTTCCAAGCAAGTGCCTAAACAAGACAAAGTCAGCCCTTCTGAAGTCCAGGATGTCAGTTCTGCTGCCCCCTCTCCTGGCCTCTCTAAGAATAGAGAACACCATTATTTCATGATCGCTGTGCCCTAGTCGGCCTCCAAACTCCACATCATCCACCAGTCCTTCTCTGTTCACAAAGAGGAGGTCCAGCGGGGCACCTTCTCTGGTTGGTTCACTCACCAGTTGGGTCAGGAACTTGTCTCCCACACATTCTAGGAATCTCCAGGACTGGTCTCGTTCTGCTGTGTTGTATTTCCAGCAGATGTCTGGGAAGTTAAAGTTGCTCACAAGAACAGGGGGAAGCGATCGTGAGATTTCACCTAAGTGCCTATAAAATATCTCATCCATCTCTCTGTCCTGACTGGGTGGCCTGTAGTAGACTCCTACTACAACATCTGCCCTCTACTACAACATCTTAAGAAAGGCAGCGTTTCCTTGGGCTGTGTTGCTTCTGTTTTTTTACTCAAAAATTTGAGAGAGATGCTTCAAGTATGGGACCCATTTAAAATTTACAAGTGAAATATTACTTCCAGGCTTTGTTCTGGTAAACTCAATCAACTCTGTCCATATTGTTCAAATCACTCTAGCAGGCAGAGACACTTGTCTGCTGAGACATGGTCTCCCCTGCAATCAATAGCAGCTTTTCCAAGGTCCTGAGATTTCTTTTTAAAACATGACGGTGTGTTCAGACCACACTGAGCTTTTAATGGTGGCTCTGTGGTAAAGGTCTGAAGTTAGAGCTGGAAACAGTTCCCTGAGCCCTTTGTGTAACTGGCTTTTGCAGGGATCAAATCTCACCATCAGTTGCAACTTGTGATGCAACTCAATAAACTTCTCATTTGCTACCAATTTGCTAGCCAAAACACTAACACAGCTATGCACATAAGCACTCCAAAATCTGGCTCTTTAAAAAAGTCAGTGTTATAACCACAAAAAGCTTGTGGTTATAACAAAGTTCCTTAAAGTCATAAGACCAGTTCACACTGCTGGGAGTCTAAGGCATCATCTTCTCGTTTCAGAAGGAAGGTGCATATCAAAGGATCTAAATGGTGTACCAATATTTCTGCATCCAACAGACCCATCTTTGTGTGTCAGTTCATCTGCTTCTTTTAGGTAAATTGTGATGGCTGCAGACAGTGGTGCAATTTATACATCCATATTCAATTTGTTTTTTTTCATGTGAGCTATGTCTTTATGTTGTCAAAAATTATGCAGTAAGCCATAACCTTTATGGCTATGTAATCCAGAAATATTTTGCTAGCTTTTTTACCCTAAATATTTT
Source organism: Athene cunicularia (assembly GCF_003259725.1). NCBI lineage: Eukaryota > Metazoa > Chordata > Aves > Strigiformes > Strigidae > Athene > Athene cunicularia. Next base: position 15,897,484 of record NW_020799098.1, on the reverse strand, counting down.
TGGTTTTTCTTCTGCTGTCCCTTCCCTTCTTCCAGCCTTGTCGTATCTCACTGCTGCTTTGGAGCAACTTTTCTGGAGCTGCTGACAAGCCCAGCCCAGGCAGCTGTGGTTGTACTTCTCTGCAGTCAACTTGAGCAGGGGATGCAAGGAGCTAAATGCAAGGAGCACACTGCCATCACGCGGGAGAAGGAATTTCTCAGGAGCAGCAGCCAAGGTCACCCCCAAAGGCACAAGGTTCTTTGCGCTGGGTGACAGCTCGACCCATCTCCAAGCCACTGAGTCAGAAAATGGGTATGTGCATACAACGGATCAGCTTCATTTCTATTATTCTTGCACCTAAAATCTCCCATCAGTTATCTTTGTGCTAAAATCAGACAAATGTGAATTAAGAGCGGTCAGCCAATATACTGTCATCACTGAGGATTTGAGGGCACTATTGTCTGCTGCTTTTAGCATTAGGAAAATAGAGGGGAAAAATTACCAAGGGGAAGGATGAAGGAAAAAAATAATGGAAGAGCTGTCAGTCTCAGTGTCTTCAGTGCACTAATCTCCCGCTACCCACTTAGTTTAATGATTACAAAGTGTCTGACAGTGTAACATTTTAATCTCTCACTACCCACTAAGTTTAATGATTACAAAGTGTCTGATTTTTTTTTTTTTTTTTTTTTTTTTTTTCAATGTGAAAATGACATGCGCATTTTTTGGGCAGCTTGATCTTGTAAGTATTGCTCTCTGTTAATTAAATAGTTCAAAAGCCAGTAAAGAAAGCATCAGCGGAACTGACTGAGGATAGACACAGAAATTCAAAACTCTGCCTCAGAAAAAAATTACTTCTGGAAAGGTTGCCTGTAGGCAGAGCAATTCAATTCCTCACAACAGAGGTGGGCACTCTGGAGGTCTGGAAAAAAAAAGTACAATCTAAGATTTCTGCTGGGTGCACCTCAGGGCTGTATGTTCATGTACAAGGGGTGACCTGGAACAAACCATAGCTTCACATCAAGCCGATCCTTCATCTCGGCAGAAGTGAGAAGGTTTTAAGGGCAGGCATACTTATGGCTTTGGTTTATAGCTTCTAGAGTATTCTATGTGAGTTGGGAATTGGGCTCCAGGACAACATTATGCCTTGTCACCCTTCTGGGAAGGGTTGAGCCAAGAGGTGGCAGCTGAAAACCAGTGAAGAGTTCATCTACATAAGCAGACTTTTTTTGCTGGCTGGTTTTCAGCTTTCTTGGATGAAAAAAAAAAAAAAAAAAAAAAAAAAAAAAAAAAAAAAAAAAAAAGCTGCTTAAGCAGATGGTGTTTTCAGGGATGCTCTATAAGTGGGACACAGCCTCTAGAAGCTCAGAAGTCTAATCTGGCCTGCATTTTGACAGAGGGTCATAGTTGCTCTACAGTTTAAGCTTCCAAATAAGGGTCAATAAGGTCCAAATAAGGGTCACAAACAGATATAGAGGGAACAAATTTAAGCTGGCATCTTGCCCCTTGATTAGAAAGTATATTTTCAGTATTGTTTTATTTTTATTATTAAACTTGGAAAAACACTTCTCTAAGAATGATCTAAATAAAAGTGTGTTATAGCAGGGAGAAACTCAATGGCTTAATACAACTGTTGGGTTTTTTGTTTTGTTTTGGTTGGGGGTTTTTTGTTTGTTTGTTTTTTCTCTTAATGTGAATTTGCAGTACATTGGGTTTTTTTTTAATGGAGTTAAAACTGTTGGGATGTGGCATAAATGCACTAATTCAGGAGAAGTCTACTTCAACAGTAGCATGTGTCAGGAGGACAAGGACAAGGGAACAGATCAGAGATTTAGTATGACTGTGAGTGAGCCTCTTGCTAATATCTTATTTTGATGTTATCTCCTGGGAAGATAGACTACATCTTTAGCATCTCTTTTTACCCTTGGACACTTGAGGAAGATTTTCATTTGACCCTAGAGGGAAAAAGGATCTATTCCTCATATCACTATGAATAAGCAAAGTTATATTTCCCTGTGGTGCTCTGAAGCATTAAACAGTTCTTGAGTTTTAACTGTACCTTAGCAATGATAGTTGAACAATATCACTTCTGAGCACGGCTGTTTTCACTGACATCTCTACAGATGTTACAGGAAAACTAGGGCAGGAGGAGGTAGGAAGAAACAGGATTCCCCCTTTCAGCAATAACAAGCTCTTAGATTGGCTCATACAAACATATCATTTCAGTCCTAGGATGGTGCTATAATTTAGACAGCCACCAGCCATTGCTCTGTATAGCCAATTCTATAAAATCAATAAACAAGAGAGAAGGCAAAGAACAGGCAGCTAACTGACTGTGCATGACTAAATAGCAGCACAAAGTTGCAGTAGAAAAATAAGTTGAACAGTGTTTCATCAACAAATACTTCCAGTTAATGTGTAGAAGGTCAGTACAGACAGAATGATACTCTCTCTGGTATCTGGGATTAAAACCAAAGGAGGCTTTAACTGCAACATTGTATGTTAGCCATGGATAAAAGACAATATGTCTTTTGACAACTCCCTCTTAAATTCACAGGGCAGTCTCAGACTTTGAGTTGCTGTTGACAGCCTGGGAGGGTAAATTTTCTGTGAAGAACTGAGTATAAGCTTTGCACAGAACTGGATAGCTTTTCACAGTCTAGCATTGATGTTTATACTCCAGAAGAGCAGAAATGAATATGTTAGCAGTTAATTATCTCAAGAACAAATAATTTATAACTACCCACTACCATATAAACTTGTATCTTGCTAAAGAGAAAATTATTTCTTTCTAATGAGCTGTCTCTAGAAAGAGATGACTATAAAACCCAAATAGACCCCTACCTTACAGCCCAGAATAGTTATGGAAACTAGCCTTAAACAGCACAAGGACCCACGTGAAGGACCAACCATAGAACCAGTAGCCCTACCTCTACATCCTAAAGTTCTAATAACTATCTATTGGTGCCTACTAAATGTTATATTCCACTTCCCTGTTAAAGATCAGTAGAGCATATTTCATTGGAAGTGTACCTTTGAGAAAGACTCCAACAATAGTTAATGTTTATAATGATTATATCTTAGTTACCAAGAAATTACAGGAACAGACAGTATCTTATATACAAGTTAGGGAAAACAATTGTAAAAAGAGATCTTGATTAAAAGACAGAAGAAATGAAAAACAGAACTGTGCATGTTTCCTATATCAAAGGCTAATACAGAAAAGGTATCAAAGCCAGCACACTAACACATGAAATAGGGAGGGAAGTACTAAGAGTGTACATTGAAGCATTGTAACAAATATTCTGACTTAAGCATTTTAATAAGCAGTGTGTTGTTATGATGATACAGTGCCCTTGTTAATACCAAGAGACAAACCAAAAGTAGGAACAGATATCAACACCATTGCCACTACATACAAGCCAGAAAGTTTCTGCATCACCATTTGTCCCAGTTACCCAGTTATCTAGTTACCCAATGGACCTCTTAGAAGTATAAAAGCATTTTCTAAGATGTGGAAGAATAGAAAGACACCTCTGGATATCATTTAGTCCAACCCCCAGCTCAGAGGATGTTGCTCAGGGCCATGTCCAGACAGATTTTTAGTATCTCCAAAGATGGGGCCACCACAATCTCTATGGGCAACCTGTTCCACTCTTTGATCACCCTCACAGTAACAAAAGGTGTTTTTTTCTTATGTTTAAATGGAATTTCCCTTATTTTAATCAGTGCCCATTGCCTTTTGTCCTGCAACTGAATAGCACTGGAAAAAGCCTTTGCTCCCCCTTCTTTACTCCCCCCTAAGATCCCCCTTCTCTTCTCCAGGCTGAACAGTATCAGCTCTCTCAGCCTCTTCCTGTATGTCAGAAACTTCAGTCACCTTTGTGGCCCCTCAACAGATGTGCTCCAACTATGTCCATGACTCCCTTGTACCAGGAGCCCAGAACTGGACCCAGCATTTCAGACATGTCTCACCAGTGCTGAGTAGAGGGGAAGGATCACCTCCCTCCACCTGCTGCCAATGCTCCTCCTGTGCAGCCCAAGTTACCATTGGCCTTTTCTGCAAGGGCACATTGGTGGCTCATGTTCAGTTTGTTCACCAGCACCCCATGACTTTTTCCACAGATAGATAGTGAAGATAAAGCCGTTTGTTTGCTCTGGAACAATAAGAGATGGTGTAACGATTCCATTTTTATAATCCAATTTTAGAAAGTGTATTAAAAATTTTTAAAAAGCTAAATCCTTTGCAGTTTGATGTATATTCGATCAAGTAGTTTAGCATTGTGCAGTGCACTCTAATAGGGGTGCTAATGAACTATGATTTGGTAGTAACACCACATGCTTCAGAAGACTGTGATTCAGTAAAAGTTTCTCTCATGTAAGGCATTTTTTCCTCATGAAAACACAAATCTCAGATAGGTTTGCATATAACATCATGGTTATATAAAATAAAGCTAAGGTTTTTGTGACACCAGTTCAAATCATGACTGTTATTTAGTGCTATGCTTGATGTGAAAGTGTTAACAATCAATGAACAAACACAAGGAAATTAAATTTAAAATGCCTAGCAAAGCATGAAGGCAAAATGCAAAAGTAAGCATACAACAACAAACCCCAGATTTCTTTCTGGAAGAAATTATGCTGCAAGTGCAATAGTATCTCACACAAAATCACAGTTCCATATGTTGTTTTTGACAGTACATATCTCCATCTCCACAGGCTGTAAAGGAATTGAAAGACAAAATGCATTCATGATCATGAAGTCAGGAGACAAAGCCCTCCGGAACATGCTCCAACTTTTCCTAAATTTAATGGAACTACAGACTGTTAAAATTTGTTATAAGAGGAATTTACCACTAACTACAGAAACAATTGGTCCAATTGTATTTAAGGGGAAATCTATGTTTCATGTCCACACAACACTGCATGAAAAATATATTGAAGTTCTATGCTTTGCATCTTCATTACTGGGTTTTTGCACTACTTAGATGCATTAGCATTGATGGGCCTGGGAGTCACATATGTTACTGAAGTGGCTCCCTGACTGCATCCTTGGTGCTCTCTGCCTGGCAGACGTTAGAGACAAAAAATAATCTGGTTTGACCTCAGCCATTTTTAAATAGTAGGTCCTTGCAAGCTTGGCCTAGCTTGGGTGAATCAGAACAAGAAGTGGCTGTATAGTCATTATCTGGGAATGAAAAATCTCTTGAGCTGCAAGTGTAAGATGAGTCTATCTCTAGATTAAAAAAAAGAGCATTGTTTGTGTTTTGGAGATCAGTGACTACAACCTTTTAGACAATGTGTCTTCTCCCCTCCCTCCCTAGGTCACAAAGTGCCGCTCATATCTGACCTCAGCCTGCCAATTCAAACGTGGTGAAGAGGAAAACTAAACCAGCTAACTTTGTATCAACAAGTTTTATGCTACATCTGTTACTACGTATTCTCTCCCGGTGGTATCAAGGTGCAAAACCATCATAAACACCATCTTCGGAGCAATGGGTAAGTTATTGGGTCACCACAACTGGTCTTGACCAGCATTGCTCTTCTGAATGATCTGGCACTGACCTGGCCCTGCACTAGCCTGGTGCTGCTGAGCGTGCAGCTCTGTGCACCCCATCGCGCTGCCCTCCTCGGATTATACCAGAGAGAAATTTGCATTATGTGAGACCTGGAGAATGAGAATTGCAAGTGTTTTGTTAGCCACAAGAGGGAGTCCGTATTACGGGGAAAGGAGACGAAGTAATTTGAGGTCAAATTCTTCCTTCAGACCAAACTGCCTTTGGCCTTTATTCAGACAAAACTACAATACCAATGGCCATGGTTGATGAGTAAGGATTTTTTTTGCAAGACTGGTGAAAGCAGAACTTGCAGCTTTTGTTAATGTTAAAAAAAAAAAAAAAAAAAAAAAAAAAAGAAAAGACTGTTGAGCTGTGACAAACTATTGCTTTAGCTCTGTCTTCTGGCAGCAGCCTGTATTTCCCAGGGAAGCCAAAAAGAAATACTGCTCTCTAACGTATGTATCTAGATGTGCAGCTGTGTGTGCAGGGAATGAAACCACTGAAGTCTGCTGCTATGCCATCTGCATCTTTCCCTAAAAATGAGGCTAATACTGCAAATGCATTATTTGAAGAGTTTTATATTCCCTGGTTGTTTCTCCTGAGCTTTTTCATGACAACAGTTCTACGCAAGAAGGCTAACTGAAGAAACTGTATGTGTACAAATCATAAGAGTCATCCAGCCATCAGCAGAAATAAACCCAAAGATTCCAAAGATTGTATTGTATGTATGCAGTTAAACAAAATTTTACAAAATTAAACAAAAGTGAATTTTAGGAGTGTAAACAAAAAAGTTTTGTTTACAAAGTTAAATAAAAAGTAGGTGCTTTATACAGTACCTGAGAACTGTTCTTTAATGAGCAAGTTCAATACAGCACCTGGATGTTTTGATCATTTTGGATAATAAGCGAATCAACAAGAAAAAATCTGATTGCATGAAGAGCTACGAAACTCTAATGCAGACAGCAGCAGTCTTTCCAGTGGCCTCATTGGGTTTGGTTTCAGCCCACAGTTTGTATCAGAAAAAAAAAAAAAGAGCGTGACCAGAGCATGCTGGCTGTGCATGGTGTCCAAGGCACTGGTAAGATGGGGAGAGTGCAAGGAGGTATCCTCTAGAACTAAAGCAGTTGTGATGGTCAAGGTGTACATTAGCATGTCTGTGGCCTTCTCACATGACTATATAAATGCAGTTGCAAAAGCAGATCTGCACGGGGGCTGTAGATTTCTGGCTCCCGATATCCATCCGTGGTATCTAGAAACATTGTAAAGTCCATATTCATATGTCAACAATCCTCCTCTTTTCCAAAACTGCCAGCTTTTGAAATATGGCACTCCAAAATGTAGTAAATATCCACACTCACTAACTACTGCAGTGAATATATTGCCATTAAAACAAACAAACAAACAAACAAACAAACAAACAAACAAACAAGACGATAATATTGTCAAAGAGGGAACTCAGTGATTCTGATAGAAAAAATTAAAAATATAAAGAAATGTCCATGAGTTTACTACAAGCAGAGTTTTTTAAACAAACGCACATGTTGGTGTAAAATTAAAAGGGCAACAAATCTATGAGGCAATTAGTAGATTTCTAACCCAGGCAGCAAGGTTCCCATGATGGGAGTACTGGCAATGAAAGTCCTGACTGAATACAGGACACAGCTTGCTCAGCTCATAAACCTGCCTGAGTTTCTGCAGTTCCCTGTTCCTACTCCTTTTCTTTGATTAAGTGCACCAAAGATCTCACACAACGCAAGATCCAAGGCCTACATTAATGATGAGAGAGCGTGGGATGAAAGATACGGGTCTCTCTGATGTGTCCTAAAGGTACCCGCTTCATTATCAGAAAGTGCCAGCGACAGGAGCGGTTGGTTACACAAACTGCACTGAGCTCAGCAGGATCAGAAAAGAGAAATCTCAGATTGAGATTCCCAGAAAAACACCTACATTTAATTCTCTGTTCAGGAACCTCCTGAACATTTCAGGTGTACATAAATGAGCATATTTTTTTCCTTTTTCAGTGATCTCTCTGTCTCAGATAAATTTGCTTCTTAAATAAAATAAAACAAAAAAGGGTCCTACTATACAGAAGTCATTTCACCTGAAAGAGAGCTCACAGCCATGAAACTATTAAACACTGTTGGATTAAGAATAGCACAAAACTTTATGTCTTGTAAAAACAACGGTTTTAGAAAGCTTATGATCATGGGTTTGTGATTTTTTAAAAAGTGTCCTTGAAGGAATTGCTTAAACAAATGAATCCAGGTCTGATTCAGACTGTGTTGAGAATGCAAACATACGTGACATTGGCTGGAAACTTATTCACACAAGTATTTTTCACATTTTCAGCACCTTAAATTGAACGAAACAAGCAAAACTAATAAAGGCTATTTGGCTTCAAAATTATTTCAGATCCAAATATGGAATGTATACTTCTTTAATACTTTAATGTATGCTTTTAGAAACGTTCATGATTTTGCAAAAGCTTCAGGAGCATTTTAATTTTTTTTTGCAAGAGAAACTCCCTTCCCTTCACTAAACCCACTTATGTATTTAATGCAAAGCATGCACTTAAATCTCTGCAGGCTCAGGCTGTGATTTTCCACGTGCTCGTTTCCCTTCAAATGCTGCAGATCAGTGTTTTCATACAGCACCGAACATCCGAGGCCACGAAAAGTCCACATGCAAGCAAACCACGTACAGCTTCGTTCTCATCAGCTCCAGGTCATGAAAACAAGGTGGCAATTCCCTTTTTTAAGACAAAGCCCAGGACGGTTCTGTCCCTGGCCGAGGTGCGGGGCAGCCCCACTATCTCTGCCGGGGGCTGACTGGGGACACACGGCGGGGTGGCTGGGTCCCTGCTGGGAGACCCTGCCTGCTCCGGGTCCCGTCCTGAGGGGCTGGGTGGCCCGGAGGTTTGTAGGGGTGCCCGTGGCACTCCTTATTTCCTTCTCCGTCTCTCCCTGCGCGAAGGGGATCAGAGGATCCGTTCTCAGCCCTAAGCCGCTACCGCAGACCGGGCCCAGGGAGCGCTGGCCTGGAGCGGGGCGGCGGTGGGCTGCGCTGGGGCGGCCGCTGGGGAAGGTCTGCCCCGGGGCTGCACTGCCAGCCACCTGTACCCCCCGTGCCACTCACCCCAAAGCCTTCCCACACGCTAAAAACATCTGGTTTGGATAACCCCAAGGTACTTCTCAACGCTTTTCTAACATCCTTGTCCGCCCTATAAGTATGTGCTGAACCTTCTCATTTCCCTCCCCGCTCGTGTAGTTCTGGTTACGTGAGTGCAGCGTCACACGTTACAGGGGGGTTGGCAGATTGGCTTTATAGCGAATTGCCTTCACCTCCACGTACTCAAACCTCTTAGAAGCCAGCCTTTATTTTAGCCTGCTTTAAGGAAGTTGCAAAAATGCATTTATGATTGAGTTTTGACCTAGGATCAGTATTACTTACACTGGCTCTGCAGGTAGTTTCTTTACAAAGCCATCACTCGATCACTGACAGTTGTTGTCTGAGTTTGTACATTTTGCTACAAGACAGGGGTCTTACTCCCCTGATTTTTCTCTGCCACTGCCAGTGGACACAGCCGGTGGAGGTGGGAGCCAGCTCGTCCTCTCCCTTTACACCCCTGATGCACGACCGGGACCGCTACTCACCCCAGCTCAGGGTACCGCGCCATGACGTAGTTGTAGCATCTTCCCAGGATAACTTCTTGCAGATTCTTAGTGGTCCCTCTGTCCTTCCACTTCAGCATTTTCGGGCTGACCTCCTGTTTTCCGTGAGTCAGGACAGAGGCCAGCACGACAGCGAGGAGGAGTGCGGCCAGCAGGACCACGACCCCCACCAGAAGGACGGTGCGCTGCCGCGTCCGGGCAGAGCCCTGCCGGAAAGGCATCCCGCGGGGACCGGCGGCTGCTCTCCCCGCGCACAGACAAACAGCTTCTAGCGTGCGCTAAGGTGAAATGAGGAAGGACAGAGGGAGGTGAAAAGCAGCATGTTTTGCAAGGGTCTTGTAGGGTCTTGTATCCCCTTCAGTCTGTGGAGTGAGCTGGATTTCACATCTTTCCTAAGCAATTTTCCCAAGCAGACTACCTTAAACTGACTTTATTCCACAGGAACCTTCAACAGGACCCTAAGGAAATGCAAATTTTGCATTTCCCCTGAGATTGCAGGGAAGCCTCATGGATCTGTATGCTTCTTGAACTGGTTTGCTAGTGGTTATTTTTGCCCTCTATAAGGAAAATTATGGTTTTTAAAAGCACAGTGTCTCATAAACTGATAGCCAACTTTTGGAGCCTTCTGAGCTACATGAATTTCCAAGATGGCTATTCTAAACTAATCCTCCTCTTATCAGGTGTGTCCGCTCTTCTGCCAGCATTTACACTAAAACTTTGGGCAGGGTGCTTAGAAAGTGGGTGTAAAAGTTGAGAAGATAGAAATACTTCAGGCATATAATTACCAGCCTCTGCTGTGATCCCATGTATTGCAGCAGGGGACTTCTGTAAGAATAGACCTGTATTATGCATAATTTTATCAGTATGTGTGCATAATGCTAGGAGTATCATAAGAGAAAAGCAGACAGGTCCCACTGCTACCTGCAAGTTCTGCAGATGGTATTTTTGAGGCAGCAAGGTATAACAGACCACACACCCCCCAGCCATTCCCAAGATCTGATTGCCTAAAAGTTTGATTTATCCTTTTCTTTTTTACTGTCTATCAAATGTAGATAGTTCTGGGACCCAAAACATGACTGAGGACACAAAAAATCCTTCACAGCAGAAATTGCTGGTAAAAGGTGGTGTGCAGCAGGTGGAACTGTACCCGTCCAAAACAACAGTGACTGGGAAACATAGGTAAGAAAATATATTTAATGC